>NW_017972831.1:0-10000 GCF_001876935.1 Asparagus officinalis | reverse complement strand
AGCCATCAGTCGACTCGCGGTCGACCGAACCCATCAGTCGGCTTGCGATCGACCGAACAGGCTACATCTCTGTCTGTGCATGATTTGCAAATTTGCAAAACTCAACCTCAAACCTGATGCATATATACATTCACATAAACTCAAAACACTAGTTATCATGCACAACCATGGCATAAAGACATTTATCATAAATAAACATTATTTTTCACTAATAATCACATATATAAATTATCAAAATGTATAGGGTTTTACATTCTTCCCCCCTTAAAAGAATTTCGTCCTCGAAATTCCGAAATCATATCTAACGCATAATAATACTAGAAAAGCACGTCGAGGGTTTAATCCAACCCGCACACAATACACATTTCATAATATTAAACTCTAGATAAGCATATAGTGATATTTATACTTAACGATCTAAAATGATAACATTCTCACTCAACTTTTATCTAATGGAACTAGTACGTCGGGCGAAAAATCCAAACAACGAACCCCCGTATATATACCTTGTGTTCCGAAAGATTAAGAATTAAGTGAAAATACCCTCATTCTCGTGTTAAATATAAATATCAAGATATAAAAAGCACAAGTAAGAATTCACATCATAAATAAATTTACCTACTCAAACAAGTGCGGGTAGTTGCGTCACATGTCCTCCTCGCACTCCCAAGAAGCTTCCTCAACTCCACTTCGGTTCCACTGAACTTTCACCAACGAAATCACCTTGTTCCTAAGTCTCTTGTCTTCTCTAGCAAGTATAGACAATGGGATCTTAATAGTAGTCAAATCCTCCTGAAGCTCAATCTCTGGTGCATCCAACACTCGCTACTGCTCCTCATCATGCAAGTGCTTCTTAAGCATAGAAATATGAAATACATTATGTATACTAGACATAGATGCTGGAAGATCTAGTCTGTATGACACAACTCTAATACGCTCTAAAATCCGGAACAGTCTAATATATCTCGGTGCAAGCTTTGCTCACCTCCCGAATCGTTGCACGCCTTTCATAGACTATACCTTCAGCATAACCAAATCCCCAATCTGAAACTCTAGGGGTCTTCACATCTTATCTGCATAGCTATTCTGCCGACTCTGAGCGGCTAGAATCCGCTCCCTGATTAATGCTACCTTCTCAGTAGTCTGCCTCACAAGCTCTGGCCCAAGCATCAAGCTATCCTCCGGCTCTGTCCAACATATCGGTGATCTACAAGGTCTCCCGTACAATGCCTCATACGGAGCCATACCGATCGTCGCTTGATAACTGTTATTATAAACGAACTCTATCAATGGAATATGATCCTCCCAGCTGCCTTGGAAGTCAATGACACATGCTCGCAACATGTCCTCCAACACCTGATTCACCCTCTCCGTTTGACCATCCGTCTTGGGGTAGAATACACTGCTATAAGATAGCCTGCTGCCAAATGAGTCCTGGAAACTCCTCCAAAAATACGAAGTGAAAACCGATCCTCGATCCGACGCGATCATATCTGGAACTCCGTGAAGTCGAACTATCTCCCGAATGAAGATCCTCGCATAAGTCTCAGCTGTATATGTAGTCTTCACTGGAATAAAATGTGCTAGTTTCGTCAACCGGTCCACTATCACCCAAACAGAATCATTTCCCATCTTCGACTTCAAAAATCCTACAATAAAGTCTATAGAAATATCTGTCCATTTCCACTCTGGGATGGGTAAAGGCTGAAGTGCTCCTGCCGATCTCTGATGCTCTACCTTCACCTGCTGACATGTAAAATACTTAGCCACATACTCTACAATCTTTCTACGCATACTACTCCACCAGAAGTGTCTCTTCAGGTCCTTGTACATCTTGGTAGTCCCTGGATATACTGTGTACCGAGTACGGTGCGCCTCATCAAATAACTCCCTCTTCAACTCTGCACTGGCTGGCATAACCAATCTACCCTTCATCCGTAGACCTCCATCTGCTCCAATGGTCCATTCGACCTTAGGCTCTTTGGAAATCTCCTCCTTATGGAGTTGAATCTAAGAGTCTTCCAACTGAGCTCTGACAACTCTGTCACTCCAAGATGGCTGTACTGGTACAGCTCCCAAAAATGCACTGGTACCACCAACCTCAGGTCTAAAATCAAACTGGCTAAGGGTGAGAAGATCTCGATGTAACGAGCACCTCAAAGCCACAACCTGATGTCGACACTTCCTACTCAAAGCATCCGCTACGACGTTCGCCTTCCCCGGATGATACTGAATCGCGAACTCGTAGTCCTTGATAAACTCAATCCACCTCCGCTGTCTCTGGTTGAGTTCCTTCTGAGAGAAAAGATATTTCAGACTTTGATGGTCTGTGAACAACTCAAACTGCACTTCATATAAATAGTGCCTCCATGACTTCAGTGCAAATACCACTGCTGCTAACTCCAAGTCATGAGTGGGATAGTTCTGCTCATGCATCCTCAACTGCCATGAGATATATGCTACTACCCTCTAGGTCTGCATCAAGACGCCTCCTAATCCTGCCAATGATGCATCTGTGTAGACGACGAATGTCCTGTCATTGCTCGAAATAGTCAAAACCGGTGTTGTAGTCAACTTAGTCTTCAATGTATCAAAGGCTTCCTGGCACTCTGTGCTCCAAACAAACTGTACACCCTTCTTCGTAAGGCATGTAAGTGGTGTCGAAATCTTTGAGAAGTCCTGGATGAACTTCCTGTAATAACCGGCTAAGCCCAAGAAGCTATGAATCTCTGTCACCGTCTTCGGTGGTATCAAGAACTGCTGTAACCTTAGTCGGATCCACTGCTATGCCCTCTCTACTGATGACGTGGCCGAGAAATCTGACTTCTGAAAGCCAAAATTCACACTTGCTAAACTTGGCATATAACTGATGCTCCTGCAGAGTCCTCAAAGCTAACCGTAGGTGCTACTCGTGTTCTGCCTCCGATCTCGAATAAATGAGAATATCATCGATAAAAACAATCACGAACTGATCTAAGAAAGGACGGAAAACCCGATTCATCAAGTCCATGAATGTCGCGGGTGCATTGGTCAGTCCGAATGGCATGACCATAAACTCGAAAGATCCATATCGAGTAAGAAAGGCGGTCTTGGGAATATCCATCTCCCGAACCCGCAACTAATGATAACCAGAATGAAGATCAATCTTCGAGAAGAACAGCGCTCCCTACAACTGGTCGAACAAGTCATCAATCCTAGGTAGTGAATACCTATTCCGGATAGTGACCTTGTTCAACTCTCTATAATCTATACACAATCTCATACTACCGTCCTTCTTCTTCATGAAGAGGACCGGCGCGCCCCACGGAGAATGACTCCGATGAATAAAACCCTGAGCTAACAACTCGTCCAACTGGGTCTGAAGCTCCCTCATCTCAGCTGGTGCCAAGCGATAGGGTGCGCGGGATATCGGGGATGTGACCGGCTGCAACTCAATATAAAACTCAACCTCTCTCACAGGAGGTAACCTAGGTATGTCCTGAAAGACATCCTGATAATCCGAGACAACTCTAGTCTCCAACAAATCAGAACTCTAATCCCGATGCATCACCTCATCGATGAACGCCAGAAACGACTCCACAAAATGGTTGCCCTGAGAAGTGGTCACAATCATCTCGGACCCATCGGATGCTTGCAACTTGACTGCCTTCGTAAAGCAGTCAATACCTATATGGTAGGACGACAACCAATCCATACCAAGGATGACATCGAACTTGGACATATGCAACACTATCAGATCAACTATGAACTCAGACTCGTCTAAACTGATAATACGCCTCCTACAAACACTCTCCAAAAGCGATACCTCTCCTAGAGGGGTGGAAACTGATAGAGGGGTGTCTAATGGATGAGCTTCGAGCTAGAGTCTAACCATGAAAGCATACAAAATGAAAGAATGTGAAGCTCCCGAATCGAAAAGAATACGGGCGGAAAAGGAATTCACAAGGAACGTACCCTCCACAACTGCTTTGCTGGCACCATGATCACGGGGAACCACTGCATATACTCTGTCTGTGGCTAAAGACTGCTCTATTACTGGTGCTGGAGAATATAGGATAATCTGCCCCTGGGGAGCCTCCTGGACTGCTCGAACCTGCCCCTCTGTCCTCTGTGCTGCTGGCGGTGTCTCAAGCCTGCTCTGCTAGCCCTGACCTCTGCCATGCTGTCGCTGCTGCTACTGGTTCGGACCCCTGCCCTGCTGGGCTCCTGCTGGTGCACTACGACACTCAGATGCCTTATGTCCGACCTTACGACAGTTAAAACACACTCCCTGGAACTTGCACTGCTGATGCGCTCTCTGATCCTGCTGGGGTCCCTTCTTATGAGGACCTTGTTGCTGCTACTGCTGGGATTCAAAAAAAGGCCTCTTGTTCTTGCCCTTATCCCCTGTCTGCCCTGCCTTGGTCTTCCCTTCCTTATCCCTCTGAAACATGGCAGTCTCAATCTCATGTGAGGTGGCGGCTTCTACTACCTCTTGAAGTGAATAGAACTTCCTTGAGACGAGGTATCGACGAAGATTAGGGCGGAGCCCTGCTAAGAACATCTGAGTCTAGCGCTCTCCTGCCTGCCACATCCCTGTGAAATGCAGTAACTCCATGTACTTGCTCTCAAACTCTACAACTGACATGTCCCCCTGAGTCAAACGGGACAACTCAAGTTCCTTCCTAGTCCGTGCTGCAGAAGAAACATATTGTGCATCAAAGAAGTAAACAAAATCCTCTCAAGTGAGGATCATCCGCTGCTCTAATGGAAACTGGAATCGGTACCATCTCCTGGCATCCCCCTTCAGACTGTATGATGCCAGCCTCTGCTTTTGTACCGAGTCTACGTTGAGTATGTCTAGGATATTACTCACATCCTCCTTCCACTTGTGGGCTACAAGTGGGTCTGAAGAGCCCTGGAACTCCAGTGCTCTCATCTTCTGGTACCTCTCTACCAAGCGGAGCCAAGCCTCATGCTCTGTGGTTCTGTCTGGTACCGCTAGTGGAATAGCTGCAGGTGATGGTGGAATAACTATGGGTGCTACCTCTGGGTCTCTCTCTCTGATTGGGACGGCTGGTATTCCCTGTGGTGGAACTACTGGTGGTGGTGGTGTCGGTGGCGCGATATGACTCACCACAAGCTCCTCAATTGCTACCATCCTAGCTACGATGGGAGCCATGAGATCAATAAGGTACTGGGGAGCCTGCTGCGACTCAGGTGGTGCCTTCTCCTGCTCGGGTGGAGCCTGCTGTGGCTCAGGTGGAGCCTGCTGGGGCTCTGCCTGAGCGGCTCTTTGAGTGCGGGGTCTGCCACGTCCTGTCATCTCTGATCATAAGAAAATAAAAGTTCATGAGTCAAAGTAGACATATATACATACATAATGTATCACAATACGATTTTCACAACATATAGTATTCATGCATATACTTTAAACAAAAATAGTTGTCATAAATTTTTTTTTTAAATTTTGAGATATACGCATATACCGTCCTCACTCATACTAGGAAATTCCTATCGGACTCTATACTTGAATCCTAAGAAACTCTATCCTAGCTTCATGACTCGATACAGGAAGATCCTAAGGATACTGAAACTAAGGCTTTGATACCAACTATGACGCCCCTAGGTTCACGCAAGGCTGCAGTCCAAGATAAAAACCAGAAATGTCAAACCTGCCATGCACCACACCGTGCAATAACATGTTTTACCATCACAATTACTATCTCTATAGTGGAATCAACTACAGGTGTAGGTACAAAGCAAGTAAAAGATTATACAACAGATAACTGATGAAATGATAGAACTCAAATTAATACATCTCATCAACCAAACAAGCTGGAATACATAGTCAATGTCGGAAATAAATAATAACAATCTGGAGATCTCAACATGTCTCAAGTACACACAGTCTGATAAGAAGTAAATAAGGCACATAGCCTTTACAACTCTAGAATAAACTCTCATGCCTAAATAAAACAGTCTATAGTGGAGCTCCAATAATACAATAATATCTATAAAAGAAAAATAGGCGCTAAAGCTCCAATAATACAATAATATCTATAAAAGAAAAATAGGCGCTAATGAGTATCGTCCTCAACCTGCGATTCTCCGGGCTCCAGGCTCGTTACCTGAAAGGGTGAGGGACAACGAGCGTCAAAGCGCTAGCGAGCAACATCACAACCAACCCCAAGGGAAAGGGCTCGTTATACAAGAAAATACAGATTTATACATAGAATAATCATATCATTACTCCTAACAAATAAAGGGTTTTAGTATTTAGGAAACTACAACACGAGCGTAGGTACGTTGAGTGAAATAATCCAAATAAGGAAACCCTCATGTATATACCTTATATCTCAAATTGTAAATCCCTAAATACCGAACCCAAAATCTAACACAAGAACAATAAAGAAAAGAGACAACCTATTAAAATACGTAAAACAAATGTCATGTCGGAACCACATAAGTGTCATGTCGAAACCACGTAAGTATCATGTCCAGCCTAAGTAGCTATCATGTCTCAACTTCATATAATCATGTCATGACCTGATTCAGCTAAGTGTCATGCTCATGGTCTAACAAATATCAAACACATGGACTGATTTGTGAATGTCCAACACGAGAACTGAAATGGATTATAGTCCAACACGAGGACTTCAATGGATTATAGTCCAACACGAGGACTGTGTATATAAAACATGGAATGCAAATGTTAAAGATATACATATCCTATTCTTGCACGTGTCTCGATGTACAGATCTAAGCTTGTGACAAATGTGTCATCTTACATGTGTAGGTGAACTCATCAATACTGAAATTTAATACCCGATAAACGAGGCGGCTCCTCGTACTCAAAATGAATATATATATATATATATACACACACACTATATATATATACACAGCAGGTGGTCAAATAGGAAAGAAAAAAATAAATCACTCGTCAGTCGACTCATGGTCGACTGGAGTCATCAGTCGACTCGTGGTCAACTGGGATCACCAGTCGACTCATGGTCGACCGAAAAAAAGAAATCTGGAACCCGACAGTCGACTCACGGTCGACTGAGGTCACCAGTCGACTCACAGTCGACTGGGGTCACCAGTCGACTCATAGACGACTGAACAGAGGGGTTTTCCCTGTTCGTGCATGCTGTGATATTTGCGAAAATTCATCTAAAAATCAAATTCATCAAACCCAAACACTATATTATCAATTCTAAACTTATGAAACAGTGAAAAATTTGTATAAAACATGAAAAACAAAATCTTACATGTTAGATCTAACATTTAATCCCTACACATGTATGAGAGCAATTAATCAAAATAGAAACTCATTTTTAAATAAATTCCTAGATCTGGGTTTCATCAAAGATTCGTCGGTGAGGATTTAGAGATCTGAAACACATGATTTTTAGCATCTACACTAATAAGAACATCGATTTATACTTAAAAATAATTCTTAGGCTCAATAAACCTTATGAAAAATGTTTATAAACTCTTAAAAACATGGGAGAGGGATTGGGCGAGATGCTACTCGCCTCTGGTGTGTTGAACAATGCCCGGATCCGCGAGAGAATGACTCACTTCACTGCAAACCACAACAAGCTGCTGAAAAATCCCCGAAAATCTTCAAAAAACGCCCAAAATCCGAAGCTAGGGTTTTAGAGAGGAAAGGAAGCTAGGGTTTCTGGGGAGAACTGATGAAAGGGTGTCTTTCTTGGGTAAAAGAGATAAATACCAATAGTTAAAACCCGACCCAAAATCCCAAACAGACCCGAACTGAAAAATCTTGAAATCAGCCATCAGTCAACTCGCGGTCGACCGAACCCATCAGTCGGCTCGCGGTCGACCGAACATGCTACATCTCTGCCTGTGCATGATTTGCAAATTTGCAAAACTCAACCTCAAACCTGATGCATATATACATTCACATAAACTCAAAACACTAGTTATCATTGTTTGGTTCAAAAGTCGCTGCTGTGGAATTCATTATAACTTTGTTCTATTACAACAAATTCGAAAGAATAATCTTTTTATAAGACTTTTTCTACACAACAAAACAAAAATTACAACTCTTGAGAAACAAACACGAAAATCGTCTATCAATTCTCGTTTTCGTGGGACTTTGCCTGTGCCGGGAACGCTTTGGTTCGTGGACCGCCGATTCACAGATCGTGAAGAGGGGGCTTATGATTCTAACTTCGTTATCGAAGTAGAAATTGAAACGATATCTTATCGAAGTAAGATAGTCGTTCTTCTTAAAATCAAGTCGAAGCTTAATTTCAAGGCGTTGCAAGAAAAGAACTCAAATCTCTGCTCTCTCTGCTCTGGAATGCTCTAACAAATGCTCGATCCTCGTCAGAAGTGACCCTAGGGGGGTATTTATAGCCTCAAGGGTCTGTAACTGCAAAAACTTAACAATCGAAGAAGTCAGTACGGCGAGACAGTGTTTACTGTCTCGCTGGGCGAGACAGCGTTTGCTGTCTCGACCCGCGAGACAGTAAATTTGCTGTCTCGCTCAGCGAGACAGTAAATGCTGTCTCGGAAAATGGCAGTTTCTCGCTGTAACTGTTCTTCCACGTTTCAAACTCCGTTATTTTGGCAGTTATCCACGTGATTTTCGCCCATGATGTTTCCCACGTCCCTTGGCAGTTAATGGACACGTGTAGGGCAGTTACAAATGTAGTTTTGACTATTTCAACACTGTCTCGCTGGCGAGACAGCAAAGACTGTCTCGCTGGCGAGACAGTTCATACTTGTTTTGATTTTTCCAAAACAGTATGAAATCCTTTCTTGTGAATTTTTGAGTGATCTTCTCTATGCTTGGGATATCTATTAGCATTTTTTGACGCCTACAGATACCCCCTCCAAAGTATTCCAGACTCATTCTTTTATAGAGGAGCATGGGATACTTTGGATAAGATAGATTTTACTTACGATCCCTTCAATGCTTGGCTGAATAGATCGTATGAAAGGACTTGTAAATGGCTTCAATGTTTGACCTCTTCTGCTGTTAGTTTATCCAGTTCTTCGTAGAATAGCTAATGTTCTCCCGGCGTCGCGTTTATAGCTTGACCGTTGTCGAGATCTTGAATTGAAGTTGATACTTGCTCTTGTGAATTCAGCGTTTACCATTGAATTGGTATATCCATTGAGAATTCCTCAGGTTATCCTTAAGAATATTCAGATTAATATTCTCCAGAAACTTCCTGTTGAGGGTGGGAATACAGTTTAGACTCGTGTACCCATTGGAGTATACATTTGCATTACATTTGGCTTTTGACCCAGATAATATCTATTGTTTCATGGAGTGAAACAGAAGAGTTTGCTGTCTCACTGGGCGAGACAGTATTTTCTGTCTCGCTCAGCGAGACAGTGTTTTCTGTCTCGCTCAGCGAGACAGGATTTTCTGTCTCGCTCGGCGAGACAGAGTTTTCTGTCTCGCTCGGCGAGACAGAGTTTTCTGTCTCGCTCAGCGAGGCAGAGGCTATAAAAGTCGGGACTTAGGGTTTTAGGGTTTTTTCACGTCGGATTTTGGCGATTTTTTGAGCGATTTTCGACCAGTTCTTCACATCTTCTTCTTCTCTTCGTTTCTGATTTGGGTGGTGCTTCGATTTGAAGAGATTTCACTTGGATTTCAAAGGTCTGTTCGCATCTTTTCTTCAAAATCTTGATTTTCTTCAACTGGGACTGTGCATGCATTGTTTCAGCCATATTTTGATCGATTTCATGCTTAAAATCTTGACTATTTCATTGGATTTCCTTGTAGATCATTTGCTCGTCATGTCGCCGCGTAGAACTCGAGGAAAGGGAATCTGACCGACTGTTCAGAGCCCTGAGGAGGCTGCCCCTGCTGCACCCTCACGTGGAGGTATATTTCTTTCACCTTTTCACGAATTTAAATACTATATTTCGTCAATTCCATATGTATGTTCCTATTTTTGCTTGTAGATCCTTGTTTGTATCCTTTGAGGTACCTTCGAGAAGAGCCGGTATCCTCCTTTGAGGGGATCGACGC
>NW_017972830.1:0-57724 GCF_001876935.1 Asparagus officinalis | reverse complement strand
TCGACCCTAATTTTTCGCCGGTCGACGTACGGACTCTCTGGACGTCTCCTGCCCGATTCGTGACCTTGTCCGGAGGTACTGTAGCAGTGCGCATCTGTCTTGTAAAATCAATTTAAAATAGTAAATGAACTCCAAAAAATATGAAATTTTGTGAGAATGTTCTAGACATGTAGAATAACATGTCAGAAAACGAATTTCTGAAAAAGCATTTCCCAGTTGAGAGAAATAAATGTTTGAACACAAAAATACAGTTTCTGAAAATCTGCTGTGATACACGATTTTGTAAAATCAAGTAGGCACAGTAAATCAACTTCAAAAATAGTAAAAATTGGAGGAAAGTTTCTAAACATGTAGATAAACATGTCAGAGAAAGAAGTTTTCAAATATCACTTTCCATTTGTGAAAACTCATTAGTTTTGTAAAACATGCACGAACATGTGCACGAACGAAAACGTGAATTTGTAAATTCCTTTAAACATAACAAATCAATTCTAAACTTGATGAAACTTTGAGAAATGTTTGCAAATGATATTTTGAACATGTTATAAAAAGAATTTTCTAATTTGCATTTCCTAATTGTGAAATCTCATTATTTTGGAAAAGTGTTCAAAACATGAAAAAGTGATATACATGAAGTTTAGTGTTTTGACATAAACAATGTTTTGAAACTTTGCACAATGATTATATAGACTTGATAAAATATGTATATGATGATTGTTAAGTCTATAAACTAAGAATATAATATTTGAGCTTAGAAATCAAATACGTGTGTGTATATGATATTGAGCTTAGAGTATCTAACACACATAATATAAATCCTAAACTAAATTACCCAAGCTTGATCTTGATCTTCATTGAGCTCAACTTGGTACACGTTGCGGATGAAGCTAAACTTGGATCTTGAACTTGAGTTGTACGATGCTTCACTCCACAATTCCGCCAACCTCCTATTGATATGAACGTGTAAGCTCAATCCATCCAACCTCCAACTACGTTGTTTGTCTACAATAAATACGAAAACACAAATACTAGACAAACAACATTAGTGGTAAATTGTTTGTTAAACATCATCAAAACAAGAAGGCCAACAAGGTTGTCATAAGTACTCAAATAACCGGTTCCCACAACATTTGAATTAAAAGATAAACTGAATTGATTGTTTCCAAATGAACAAGAATAACTTGATTTGTCCAATACAGAAACTAAAATCAAATTCCGTCTAAAAGACGGACTACAAAAGTATCTTTCAAATCCAAATAAGAACCAGTTCCTAACAACAACCTAAAGTGCCCAATTGCTTCCACATCTACCGATTGTCCGTCGCCCACAAAGATGTATCTTTCAACATCACTTGGCTTTCGGTAGTTCAGGCAACCCTGCATAGAAACACTTATGTGAGTAGTAGCACCAGAGTCTAACCACCAAGTGTTTCTAGGTACTGAAGCTAAATTAACCTCAGAACAGACCAAAGCAAGGAACGTACCCTTATTATCACGCCAGGCGTGATATTTTGTACAGTCCTTCTTTACATGTCCAGGCTTCTTACAGAAGAAACAACCCTGATTATCCTTATGTTGTTTCTTCTCAACTGGACCCTTAGCAGCTTCCTTATCATTCTTCCTTTTCTTGCCCTTATCCTTAGAGGCATAGGCCAAATGAGCACTTTCTGTCTTATCTTGCTTCAACCTGTCTTCTTCTTGCACACAGTATGAAATGAGCTCATTTAGAGTCCATTTCTCCTTTTGACAGTTATAACTGACCTTAAATTGGTTAAACTGTGCAGGAAGAGACAACAAAACCAGATGCACTAATAACTCGTCACAAAGATCGAGTTTAAGTGCCTTAAGCTTTGAAGCAATATGAGACATTTCCATAATGTACTCCCTGATATTTCCTTTGCCCTTATACTTCATTGAAATCAAGCGAGCTAAAAGCGTGCTTGTTTCTACCTTATCGTTTTTCGCAAAACGCTTCTCAATTTCGGCAAGGAAATCTTTAGCCTTAGTAATCCCTTCGGATTCTATGCCCCTGAAGGCTTCCGGAACGCCGCGCTTAATGATCATAAGACTCATGCGATTTGAACGCTCCCACTTCTCATGCTCCTTCTTTGCATCAGGAGTGCTATCCGCATTGAGAGGTTGGGGTTGTTCAGTTCTTAATGCATAGTCAAGATCCATGCAGCCAAGAACAATTAATATGTTCTCTTTCCAAACCTTGAAGTTTGTCCCATTTAGCATGGGAATTGAGTTGATGTTAGCAGAAATTGTTGCAGCAGATGCATTAGCTGAAATAAAACAAAAGAATGCTCACATCAATAACCATAATCAATAAAATTCAAATAATGACAATCCCCATCCAAGATACCGGCACAACATTAATATCAAGTCTTTGGACAGTAATATTAACTTGTAAGTGATACCTTGTTGCAATGATCAAACATTGACAATAACTCATGTCAAATAATGAAACTATCTTTGGATCGATTCATTATTCACATGTAAACCTTATAATTGTCACACGCTTATCATCGCAGATGTGTATACAGTCTAAATAAATATTAACCTTCCTTTGGGCCGATTAAATATTTACACGAAAGCATACACACAAACATCTCACATTCCTCATGAACAATCTACACAAGAGAGGTTACTTTGGCAACTTCTTGTTTCAATTAATCAATTGGAGTGAGAGACAACCTTAATTCCTTAGTGTCATATTATTTGAATCAACTGAATTTCCAAAAACTTAATTGGGGTCTCACAGCTTAATTAGGGCCCATAACTTAATTGAATAAATTAAGTATACCAAAGTGGACCCATAAAAAGCTGAGGCTTAACCATAGTGAACACGAAGTTCGCTTGACTTCGAACACGAGGTTCGACTGTATCGAGTACGAGACTCACTTAAGCACGAACGCGAGGTTCGTTTTAGAACGAACGCGAGGTTCGTTTAAAAAAAAATGAACGCGAGGTTCAACTTGAGAACGAACGCGAGGTTCGTTAAAAAAAATGAACGCGAGGTTCGACTGAAGCACGAACGCGAGGTTCGACTGAAGCACGAACGCGAGGTTCGACTTAATTGAGCATGACGCTCACCTGAGTTGAACGCGAGGTTCACCTTAGAACGAACACGAGGTTCGTTAAAATTGAGCTTGACGCTCACCTGAGTTGAACGCGAGGTTCACCTTAGAACGAACGCGAGGTTCGTTAAAATTGAGCTTGACGCTCACCTGAGTTGAACGCGAGGTTCACCTTAGAACGAACGCGAGGTTCGTTAAAATTGAGCTTGACGCTCACCTGAGTTGAACGCGAGGTTCACCTTAGAACGAACGCGAGGTTCGTTGAGCGCGAAGCTCGGTTAAAATTGAACGAACGCGAGGTTCGTTTGAGGTAACCACCTCCTTAATTTTCGCCATGAACCCTTAGGGTTTCAAACTGAAACCGCCGCCATTAAAACAAAAAACAGATCTAGAATGAGTTTTCTTGATCCAGATCCAAGAAAAAAAAACCGCCGAAAAAACCAAAAAAATCCAAAAAGTTACTGTTCACCCAAAAAAAAACATTTACTGTTCATCCGAGCAAAAAATTGAATCTTTAACCAGAGATTTAAGATCAAAAAACCCAATAAAACTTAAATCCCTAAGAATTAATCAAGGTGGCTCTGATACCATTTGTTAGATCTGAATCATAACTTGAGATCTAAAACCATATAGCCATGATTAATTCAAAGAGATTAACAAGAATCAAAAGAGCGGAAGCTTATACCTGAATCCATGGATGAACCTTGAGATGGGTTTTGGATCTTCTAACCTTAGGGTTTCTCTAAATCTGAATTTCTCTAGCTAGATGGGGGTGTAGAGAATTAGAGAATGTAACCCTAGGTTAGGGACCATAACCCCTTATTTATAGATGTTGTACTTTTGTAATTTAGCCCCTCAATAAATCACAATTACAACCTGGTATCTGCACATATAACCCCATGATTATATTTAAATACCCATTAACCCAACTTAATTGATCACTTTAGTGGGTTATCCTGAAAGATAGCAATACACATTGATTAATCATATGTGCCCACAAATAGATTTATTAGATTAAATCCAACACGTTCACCTAAACCCCATTTACAATATGCTTGTATTATGGCCATGATTATCTTTGTATGTGTGTCTGTGAGCACGCGGGCACACCTACCATGTGTGCTGCAGTTGTCACTATGCAAAATTGTCATGCATATATACTTCCCGAATCTCAAGCTCTCATCATTCATGATTAAAATTTCGAGCTCCATACTTAAGCTGATAATTAAAATGTTGAAAGATAAACAAGTCATACCTAACAAGCTGATGAAGTCCTGTTAGTTCTGCCACCTGATCGTATTGAACGGACAAAGAAGAAAAGAGAACACCAGATAAAAGATGGCCGCAACTAATGACTAGTGTTTTTATTAATCAAAAGCTACCCGTCTATATCCAGATAAGACTTTTATAGGCTCAAAATAAAAGGAAAAAGATATGAATAGTATTTTTATCAAAAATAGAAAAGTAACAGAAATTTGAAAATATTCTTCTACTAAGGGCCTGTTTGGATAATGGATGTATTCAAAGTAAGAAGTAGGTTACAAAATTAACTTTCAAAACTATGAAATAGAAAGTAGCGGAAATAGCATTCTTTTTCTTTGTTTCATTTATTTTTAGAAGTAATGGAAGTAGAATTTCTTCCTCTTTATTTATATTTTTATTTGGATAATATTTGAAAATATTACTAGGAAGTAATTAATACATGTTGCTTCTATTTTGGGGCCCATTTGGATAGTTGGAAGTATTAGAATAAGAGGTAGATCTAAGAAGTAACTTCTAAAATTATAAAGTTTATCATCTCAAATTATACTATACAGAAAAAACCTGAGAATAATATTAAACTTGTTGCTCATGTATCTCAAATTATTCTACATGAAAAAAATCCATGCACACATATCAAGGACCATATTAGAACATCTGATCAATCATATAGGAATAAGAACTAAAAAATTAGCTCAAAAAATATTGGGATATACAAAACAAAACCAATTTCTTGTCATGATTTGTATCTATACGCAGCTCATGTTCACATGTATAAAAGAGTGGCCCTATGGGATTGGATTATGAAGACCTTGAATCTAAAATTGACCTGCAACTTTTTCATAGTGTCGAGAGATTGCATAGTTTTTAGATCCCTAATTTCACGCATGTTACAAATCTTCACGTGGAGCCCGCAAGTATTCTTTTATCTACTTCAGACCTATTTTAGAGTCTTGAAGGGTGGAAAAGAATCTAAGAAATGGAGATGCCACATAGACACCATATCATCATTTAAAGAAGTAGCAGAAGTAGATTTCATGAGAAACAAACATACATTTTTGCCTTGAAGTAGCAGAAGTAGTCTCTACTTCTGTTATTTCACAGTTACTTCCGTGCAAACAAATAGGCCCTAAGTGTAGGATTCTCCCAATCAATTTTTAGCTTTGAATTGGACGATCAAAATGCCCAAAATAGTAAAAAACAATTTTGACCTTAATTTTGATGCCCAAAATGAAGGAATTTCATGATCTGATGAAGCTCAACGGGTTGCCTTTGGCATTCAAGTCGACCTTGATGGTTTTGTGAGAGCTTCAAAATGATCGGTCTTTTTCGTGATTCCTACGAGTTGAAAGTTGCACAGATTTTGACTCTTACAGGGTCATACTTAGGGGTGTTAAAAAGTATCTGTATCCGCGGATATATCCCTATTCGTATCCGTTGGGATATAGATATAGTTACTGAAATCTATACCCG
Organism: Asparagus officinalis; assembly: GCF_001876935.1. NCBI lineage: Eukaryota > Viridiplantae > Streptophyta > Magnoliopsida > Asparagales > Asparagaceae > Asparagus > Asparagus officinalis. The sequence continues at coordinate 51,912 of NW_017972830.1, read as the reverse complement.
ATAAGATATGGTTACAGATATGGTTATGTAGTGAAATATTAAGACCCGTATGCAAAATATCTGAATATGTTAATCATACATTTGCAATTGTTTTAATTATTAGATTAAAGGATTTGAAACTTATTTTGATGATTAGACGATATAATCGTAGTTCTTCAGATATGACAAACATATTAATGAACTCTCTTGTATCATACGAGCTTTTTTGATATAATTTGGTTTTGTCATATCCATTTTGCATCAACATATATATCCGCATATATATTCGCATGTATATCCGTATTCATATCTAGTTTTAGCGGATATGGATATGAGTTTTTCTTATCGAGACATAATTGTATTCGTATCCATGATTGGTAAGCAGATACAGATATGATAAGCATCATAACCGAGCCGTATCCGTATCCAGTTTTAGCCAATATGAATATATGTTTTCCTTATCGAGACATATCTATATTCACATCCTTGATTGGTAAGTGGATACAAACATGATAAGTATAATATCCGAGCTGAATCTGATCCGTTAACACCCTTCACACTAGTCAATGTACACTAAGGCCACCTCTAGGACTGCATAACAAAGCTCATTTTTTTTATTGATAAGAACTTTGAAAGAAAAATACAGCAGAGAAGAAACAAGAGCTCACAAGATATGGGCAAAACGGAAAAAAAAACCCCGCAGAGAAATATATAAAAAGGAAAAAATACAGCAGAGAAGGAAACAAGAGTTCATGGGATGTGAGCGAAAAGGGGGAAATATAGCAGAGAAATATACAAAAAGGACTGATTGCTTATTAGCTTCAATCCAACAAAGCGATTCTTCACAGCATGAGGCGAGTGGTCTTCGAAATCTAAGAAGAAAACATCCCAGGCTAACTCTGATTTCTCATTGCCCTTAAATTCTTCCTTTCCAAATAAACCAAATTCCTTATATTGAATATGTGTATGATTGGATATTGAACTAAATTTGTGGATGATAAAAAAGAGTACGCACCTAACTAGGTCACGGTACATGCTGATATTGAACTTTAGATGTTTGGACGATAAAAACTTTAATTTTAAGGGTTTTATAACATTATTCCTCTTAAGTTGTTTTTCTGATCATGTTTATCTTAATCTCTTGAATGTGCAGACGGGTTTTGGTTGGTCGAACGGTGTAGTGCTTGCATTTCTGGAGGAGTTTGGATGGCCAGCTGACAGAGATATAGATTGCTACTCTTAGTAAAGTCAAAACATTAAAAATAAAAAATAGAAAATGTCAACTGTTCGACAGTGTGGGATTCTTTATATTAAAAGGATACCAAGGGGTGGGATTCGCCGCCTAGGACTTCGTTCCCTGATGACCGGGTGTTCGAATCCCCGCGAGTAATTCACCTGCTGTCCACGCTCTCGGGTGGGGTGGAGGCCGGGGTTTTATCTGGTCAGTGGCGGCTCGACCCGTCGTCCCTGGTTCGGATCCAACCGGACCACACACTGCACGCCCCGCCGTGTGGGGCCCGCTGCCCTCACGTGTGGGGGATGAGCCCTCGAGCAACCGTAGAGGTAGCTCCTTGTAGTTGTGGGGGTCTGGGGGGATTCGAACCGGGGCACGACGGACTCCAAAGGGAGTTCAAGTGGAGGCACTAACCGGGGTTCCCTCGTTACCAAAAAAAAAACATGCTTCTTTTTGTGATGTACGTTTGTAGATATATGCATGTATTTGTGTAAATGCATTATATACTCTTTTTTCACTTTTGGTTTTTCAAAAAGTCTGTACCTCAATTGTTGTTGATGCAAAGATCATGACAATTACAAGAAATTAAAGCAGAAACCATAACAATCTATCAATCCTTTAGTCTGAAATTAGTCAAGGTGATTTACTGCGGGGAGTTTCTTTGGATTGAACACTCCATTAATCCAAAAATGATAAGAATGAACATACGAAAGGGATTAGCAATATATGAGTCCTTGGCCAGGAAAGTAGCTTGACTGACCAAAGATGTCCATGGAGACATGATCAGTATGCAGAGTGGTAACTACAGTACCCGTATGGTCAAGGATCATTTTGTGTTGTATCACATTGACTCATATGAAACATGATGAAAGCTATAGCTCTCCTGTAAGCGAGAACGAACACCATAATCGATGAAGAATACTCTCCAAGTTCATGAAGTCTTCACTAACATGTATGACTTCAATGGACTTCAATACAAGATTTATTGAACTGTAGCTTTTATGCAGGAAAACACCATGTCAGATCAAGAATTCGAGTAATTGTTTTTTTTTCTGTAGGAGTTGAACCCTGATTAGAAGTGCATTGAAGTGGATGGGATTTTTAATTTGACAATTATTTTTTTCTTTATCAGGCTTTAAAATTTCAGCCCTTTTTTGTGGTTTTGAACTTTGAGGGTGTGGTTTGTAATTTTAAAACTTTGGGAGTGCTTTTAAAAAATTACTTTTAAGTTTGGTAGTTTTAACTTATATTTCTTGCAACTCTAGTATTTTGAGGGTGTTTTTTGCAATTGTTAAAATTGTAAATTAATTTTTGAAAAATTTAAATTTTAGTGGTCTACCAATAGTTTTAAGATTTAATGTGTACTGGTTATAAATTTTAACAATTTAGAGTTTTTTTACAATTTTTAAATTTTGAAAGAGTTTTTTCTACAAATTTTGTAATTTTAAGATTAAAATTTTAATTTTTAGGTGCATGAGGGTAATCTCTTGAGTTTATCTTTTGTTGTTTGTAAATTTTAAAATTTTTAGAATATTAGGGTTATTTTTTATAATTTGAACTTTTAAAGGTATTTCTATAATTTTTGGGACATTGAGGGTATTAATTGAAAATTTTAAATTCTTCAGAGGCTGCTGTTAATTTCTTAATTTTATATTTGTTCTTTTAAGTTTTAAAATATCAAAAAAATTCAGGTGCATTATGGCAATGCCTTGAATTCATCTATATTGTTTGTAAATTTTAAAATTTTTGAATTTCAGGTGCTTGTTTGTAATTTAAACTTTTGAGAGTGTTTTTATAATTTTGAGACATTAAGGTGTTATTCGAAAATTTTAAATTCTTCACAAACTACTGTTAATTTCTTGATTTCATGTTTATTATTTTAAGTTTTTAGACGTTAGGATGATTTTTATAATTTTAAACTTTTCAGGGTATTTTGTACAATTTTAAAACTTTTTAGCTTTTTTGCAATATTTTATGTATTATAGTTTGTTAGATATGTATAATTTCTTTATCTTAAGAAACTAATACCATACAAATATTTTATATATATTATTAATATTATTTTTTTAATGCTAAGCTACAGATAGTTCATGTTGAATTAGGATATGATATAATTAGTATTAGGATAGATTAAGATATAAATAAAATATTTAAAATATGTATAAAAAATTTTCAAAATTTGAAAGAGTTTTTTTCGTAATTTTTATAATTTTGAGGTTAATTTTGGCAAATTTTTAATTTTTAGGTGCATGAGGGTAATCTCTTGAGTTTATCTTTTGTTGTTTGTAAATTTTAAAATTTTTAGAATATTAGGGTTATTTTTTATAATTTGAACTTTTAAAGGTATTTCTATAATTTTTGGGACATTGAGGGTATTAATTGAAAATTTTAAATTCTTCAGAGGCTGCTGTTAATTTCTTAATTTTATATTTGTTCTTTTAAGTTTTAAAATATCAAAAAAATTCAGGTGCATTATGGCAATGCCTTGAATTCATCTATATTGTTTGTAAATTTTAAAATTTTTGAATTTCAGGTGCTTGTTTGTAATTTAAACTTTTGAGAGTGTTTTTATAATTTTGAGACATTAAGGTGTTATTCGAAAATTTTAAATTCTTCGCAAACTACTGTTAATTTCTTGATTTCATGTTTATTATTTTAAGTTTTTAGACGTTAGGATGATTTTTATAATTTTAAACTTTTCAGGGTATTTTGTATGTTTATTATTTTAAGTTTTTAGACGTTAGGATGATTTTTATAATTTTAAACTTTTCAGGGTATTTTGTACAATTTTAAAACTTTTTAGCTTTTTTGCAATATTTTATGTATTATAGTTTGTTAGATATGTATAATTTCTTTATCTTAAGAAACTAATACCATACAAATATTTTATATATATTATTAATATTATTTTTTTAATGCTAAGCTACAGATAGTTCATGTTGAATTAGGATATGATATAATTAGTATTAGGATAGATTAAGATATAAATAAAATATTTAAAATATGTATAAAAAATTTTCAAAATTTGAAAGAGTTTTTTTCGTAATTTTTATAATTTTGAGGTTAATTTTGGCAAATTTTTAATTTTTAGGTGCATGAGGGTAATCTCTTGAGTTTATCTTTTGTTGTTTGCAAATTTTAAAATTTTTAGAATTTTAGCGTTGTTCTTTATAATTTAAACTTTTGAGAGTATTTCTATATTTTTTGGGATATTGAGGGTATTAATTGAAAATTCTAAATTCTTCGAAGACTGCTGTTAATTTTTTAATTTTATATTTGTTGTTTTAACTTTTAAAATATCAGATATTCCTAGGTGCATTATGGTAATCCCTTGAATTCATCTATGTTATTTTTAAGTTTAAAATTTTTAGAATTTCTGGTGCTTGTTTGTAATTTAAACTTTTGAGGGTATTTCTATAATTTTTGAGACATTGACGTGTTATTCGCAAATTTTAAATTATTCGCAAACTGCTGTTAATTTCTTGATTTCATGTTTGTTATTTTAAGTTTTTAGACGTCAGGATGGTTTTATAATTTTAAACTTTTCAGGGTATTTTGTGCAACTTTAAAAAAGTTAGCTTTTGTGCAACTTTTAAAGGGAGTATTAGATATATATTAGTAGTCCTTGGTAGCGAGGTAATCAAGCTATAACCACTCCTCTTTAGTAGCGCCCCCCCCCCCCCCCCCCCAAAAAAAAAAAAAAAAAAAAAAAGCTTCTCCAGACCCCATGTGCAAATGGTCCCCTCTGATTATATGGGTGGCAATGATATACCTTACTGTCAATGATAAAAAATAGACTTTGGAACTAAGAATATCTATATTACTCCCTCCCTCCCCGTATATATCTAGGAAGAGAGAGGGGGAAAGAAATGAGTATAGTTAGTACCAAGCATAAAATTAGTGATTGGCAGTGATGTGGAAGTTTCCCATCCATACATTTAAAGTTGTCTACTTAAATATAGTCTTTATTTGATTACTCGCACATTGAATGAGTGGATAAGAATTAGTCATATTACTACCAATTACCAAATATTGATAACAATTAAATGAGTGGATAAGTATTGGTACTTGGTACCAAATCTTCAATGAGTGAATAAGAATGAGTCACATAACCATCAATTATCAAAATTGGTGCTTGGTACCAAATATATGTTTGACCATCGATATTAATAACCCACACTGTTCATTAAGATCTATACATTTAAAACTTCACAGAGATTAAAAATCACATAAGCTAGATGTTTCTAGTTTATACATCTAATGAGTAATAAATAAATGGTTTGTAATGATCAAAAATGTCATTTATTTTGAGTTGCTTAATTTATAAGATAGAAAGTTACAAACCACATGATTTTTTACCCACATACATTTGATAACATGTAGATTACAATGAATAGTTTGCATTTACAAAATAAATAGGCAAAAATGTATTTTTACAAGTGTGTGCAACTAACTTATTTATATATATCATACTCTCTTTAAAAGCACGAGTTCAGGAAAAGTTTTTCACTATCAATATTACCCTTTACTATTTTAAATATTTTATTTAAATCTTAATCTATCCTAATCATAATTATATCATATTCTAATGCAACGTGAACTATATATAGATTAACAATTTAAAAAAAATAATATTAATAAAATAAATAAAATAGCTTTATAGTATTAGTTTATTAATGTAAAGAAATTATACATAGCTAACATACTATAATACATGAAGTACTATAAAAAGCCCTAAAAATTAAGTTTTAAATTACACAAAATATCCTCAAAAGTTCAAAATTATAAAAAAAATCCTAACATTTCAAAAGTTAAAACAACAAACATGAAATTAAGAAACAAACAACAGCCTACAAAGAATTTATAAAATTTAAAATTAACACCCTCAATGTCTCAAAAATTATAGAAATACCCTCGAAAATTCATATAACAAACAAGCACCTTGAAATTCTAATATTTTAAAACTTGCAAACAACATAAATAAATTTAAGGGATTACCATGATGCACCTAAAAATTTCTGACATCTCAAAACTTTAGAAAAAACATGAAATTAAGAAATTAACAACAGTCCCTGAAGAATTTAGAATTTATAATTAACACTCTCAATGCCTCAAAATTATAGAAACGCCCTCAAAGTTCAAATTATAAAAAAACACCCTAAAATTTTAAAATTTTAAAACTTCTAAATGGCATAGATGAATTATAGGGGTTACCATCAGGCGCTTAAAAATTTAAAATTTATCAAAATTAACCTCAAAGTTATAAAAATTTCAAAATAATACTCATTTAAAAGTAAAAAATCATAAGAAACTCTAAAATTTCAAAATCTGTAACCAGCACACTTCAAATATGGAAACTATTATTAGATTGTCGAATTCTAAATTTTTTTAAAAAAATATTCCAAAGTTTTAATAATTTTAAAAAACACCCTCAAAATTTTAGAGTTGCAAGAAATATACTGATATTTAAAATTATCACCACCAAATGAAGTATAAAAGTTACAACTACCAAACTTAAAAATAACTTTTTTTTTAAAATACCCTAAAGTTTTAAAAATTATAAATCACACCCTCAAAGTTCAAAACCATAAAATGGTTGAATTTCTAAACTCATCTGATGGTAGTAAAAGAACAATAAGAATTGATTAAAAATATCCAGTTAAGAAATAAAAATTAAAAAAATATATGATAGCTTACAAATTATCATCACTATATAAATTAAAGTAACTGTATATAATTTTACTAAGAAGTTAGAGCAACAAAAATACATAAGTAGCATTAAATGATGGAAGATTAAATCCATAAAACTGATAAAATATTAAAATATAATAGAATTGATTATAATTTAGAAATAGTAATCTCCGATGTTAATAATATTTGTAGGGTAAAAGAATACAAGTAATTACGTACGGAGAAATTATTAGAATGTTCAGAGATATCCTTAAAAAAAATCAAGTTATTTCTATTTCAAATCAGAAAGTGAAGGAAATAAATCTAAAATTCAGACAAATGTTCATGAATCAGTTGAATTGACATTAATATAAGACATATATATGAAAGAAGCACCGATTGAGTTCCACGGAGGAATAATTTAACAACTTTATCCCAATCAAAAAAGAATTATCTATGGAAGATTAAGAAATTAGTAAGTATTTATAAATTTCATATTTTGTTCTTCAAATGCAAAATAAATTAAATATTAATACTACAATCTAAGGCTAAATGATAATGAAAAAGTACAGGTATTTAGTTCAAATCCTTATGGAAAATGATAGGGATAGAGCAAATGTAATATTATTGACATGATAGAACTCTTATTGGATGCACATCAGAAGAATTCATTATAGGGAAAAAAGATAACTCCTAACCTTAGTTAAGTAATAAATTAAGAACACAAAGAATTTCATATATATGAAATTAACATTGTAGAGAAAAATTGAAGTCTATATTTCAAGAATTTTTTGTTGAATACTGGAAATACATTCAACTTTTTTGTGAAGTTAAACGAGAAGATGAAAGATTAACAAGCTGAGGAAAGATAACATCACAAAAAATTTAACTCCAGCTTGATGTCACAATCGATGTATATGATGAAGACACTACTCTAAAATTACTTAAGAAAAAAAATAAAGGTGAAGAAAGAGTGGTCTCAGCTCAATAAAAGAATAAAACAGAAAGAATGAATGATAATATTTTTACTTATTTTATAGAATAGTTTAATTATTTTAAGTGAAATTAGGAATCTTTAAAATGAATTTTCATGAACTTTTTTTAGAACTTTCATATGCTCATGTCGATACTTTTATCATATAAAAGTATATTAGAGGTAGCATTAATCTTTAGTTTATAATATTTTATGAAGTCTAACAATGGTTAGGAATAAAATTCATATTATCTTTTGTATCATTTTAGTATACTTTTAATCAATTATCTTGGCTTATTGGTTTTAAATATTCACCTTTCTTGTATAACAACATTTTAACATTTTTTACTTTTGTAGCACCATACTTTCTCGAGTAAAGCTTGGTTTCATGTCAAATATATTATCAACATAAAAATTTAAATTGGGTGTAGCCCATTCAAACAAACATCAAAGAAAAAAATAAGTGCAATGTTAAAGTTTAGAGACAAAAGTAAGCAAAAACTGTAAAGCCGAACAGAACAAATTTTAGTTAGAAAATAAGCGAAAATTACTTTGAATTAAAAGTCTAAGTTATGTCTATAGTGAAGTATATTACTTTGAAAGTTATTTCAGAAAAAAATTATTTAGAGTTTTCATAAATGGTTAACTTGAGCATAACTAACTAAGAACTAAAAATTTTAAAATTTATCAAGTAGATGAATTGTTAATTAACTCTATCAAGATTTTAAGTGATTAATTTTATTTTGGGTAAGAGAATGAAAAGAAAAGAAAAATATGAAGTAAAGGGCAAAGAAAAGTGGAAGAAAAGATAAAAATAGAGAGAAAAGATAAATAGTCCCCACCCACAAACCTCAAATTTTGCATTGTCCATAATGCAAATTATATGGTGCACTAGGTAAAACAAGAAACTCTCAAATGAGAGAAGAATAAATTCTTTTTATTCTTTTATTATTATAAAATTTTTTAAGATAAAAACCTGGAGTTATACATAAAATCCTACCTTATTGCTGAAAATTCTACGTCATATTTAAAAAAAGTCTAAAATAATAAACTCTATGATGTGCTTAAATTCTATATTCTTTGAATCTTTTAATAATTTATGTAGCAATTGATGGCACATATTTGTCTTGAGTTTCTAGTATTGATCAGTCAGAAAGTTAGTCTCAAATTGAACTTAGATTCTATATGGATAAAAGTTTGTCTTATCACAATCAGTTCTTCTTCAAAAAAATTTCAAACCAATGATTTCTAGTTAAGATATGATAAGCTGGTTATTCTATATTTTTGAGTAACTCTAAGCTCATCAGATAAAAATTCTTTAACGCTAAGATCAGAGAAACTTGTTTCTGAATTTGTGAAAACTAGTATTAATTCAAACTCCTCTAGTATTTTGATTTTATTACCAAAATCTCGTCAAGACTCAGGTTATACTCACTCTCTTCTTCGAGTTAAAACATGTCTTAAAAAATGGGTGGAATAGGATTTGCCATTTATTTGATTTTAAAAATTAGTTCATCACCGTTTAATAAGTTGGTATTATCCCTAATACAGAGTTGCATATACCAAAATAAATTCTTTTTTAAAATGTTTTTACTAAAAATTAAATTAGGAAAAAGATCTAAAACAAACAAGAGTTTATTTTATTTTTATTTTTATTTTGTTTTTGTTTTAAGGAAAAGCTAAGAGACCTAAAAGATTAGAAACAAAAGAAAAAGCATAAAAGAAAAACCTAACTAAACAAATCAAGAGCAACCACTTTGAAACAATTACCTTTAATTCTAGGGTTAAGCCTAAACTCAACTAGACCAACTTCTAACTAAAAACTCTTTCAGTGAAAATATTAAGATTTAGTAGGTCAGCTAGCCTAGTAAGAATAGTACTAGAGGGAGGTCAATGACCAATTAAATACCTCTTTCTTGCGGAGCACTTTACGCAACTCCTAAACATTGTCTTAGACACTAACGAATTTAAATAAATTTAAACCGATTCACTTAAGGATTTCTTATTCATTAATGAGCTCGAGTCCTTAGAGGCTGTTGTCTGATGAGTTTTAAAAAAATAGGGTTTGTATAGTGAGAAATTAGTGATTTGTGGGCTAAGAAAATGGTAATAAAATTCCTCATATTTTCTTGATATTGTGTTTTTCCCTTAAAAGTATTTTCAAGTGAGTGCCAAATCAAAATTTTCAAATTACTTTAGTGAATTCCTACATACTATATGCAATGAAACCCTAAGAATTAAAAGCAACTATAAAAAGATGCAAAAAAATAATTATATATTTTTAATTAGAATCAAAAATCAAATAAATGTGTGAGAGAGAGAGAATGAGAGATCTTGTTTAAATTTATTATATTGTTAGTAATTGTTCATGTGGAGGTTGGATTTTATTATGGTCAACAAGAGAAAATTTTTATTTTTTTATTAGATTCTAATTGTCTCTAATTGTGAGAAACTAATTAAAGGGTAAAATTAAAGACACTAGAATGAAGATTCACATTTTCAAATAAATCTTCAACCATCAATCTTTAATCTTCTTCTTTAGATTTATTCCTTCATAATTTAACATACAAATTAAAGAATAAAAATAGAAAAATTCTAATTACAAGCACCTTCTCTGATAAATCGCCAAAAACTTGATTTGTTGTGGACAATAGTATCAAGATTTCAAATGCACAATCAAGTTACAATATAGTTACAATATCAATCCCATGAGGAAGGTGAGTAAAAAATTTCTAAGCTGGATTTCTAGAGTTGTGTTTAGACAATTAGGAGTGAAAATGTAGAGAGATAAAGAGAGTGTGTGATTATTTACAAATAAAAGAAAATTAGAACAAGAGGATAGAAAATAAATGGATGAATAAAAAGAAGTAAAGAATAACAAGGAGGAGAAATAAAGAAAACTAGAAAAGAACAAAATTAAGACTAGAAAAGCTAACAACAAAGAGGAAAAATCAAAGCAAGGAAAATATGAAGGAATTCGAGAGAAAAGATAGGAATCTAGAATTGAATCTAGTTGATTACCTGTAGGATTTATGAACTACTCTCTTTTTTATTTCATTTTACTTTAGATTTATTAAACATAGACTATCAAATCATGTAACAAAAGCATAACCAATCAAATTATTATCCAAGAAAAATCATCATTCATGAAAAGAAACAAGCAACTAGATAGTAATTTTAGAATTTGTAAGCATAGCCTATCAAACCATTCAAGATAAGCATAGATTATTAAATTCTTCTTCTGCCTACGAGTTATCTAGTTGATTATTCTAAACATGATCAATTTTGAGCACAATAGAGCAATCCACAAGTTATGAAATAAATCCTCGTTTCATGTAATTCTAGAGTTCATACAAGATTTAGTTACTCATTTTACAAAATAAGAACAATAAAATAAAACAAAATAAAAGCACAGAAGAACAATAAAAAATCTAAACTATAAGAAAATAAAAACTAACTAAAAAAAATAAGAACAAGAACAAGAAAATAAAAATCTAACTATGAGCATAACAAAAATCTAACATACAAAAATAAAAGAAGTAAAAAGAAATAAAATCCTAAAACTTGAATTTCTAAAATATGAAAATAAACGAAAACAAATAAAAACTTACATTGTGAGGTGTTGGCCCCTTGAAATAAAATCTCCATCTCCATCTTTATCAACAAAGAAGAAGAAAAGAAAATTTAAAATATAAAAATTTATTTTTATCAAATTAGAAATAAAGTTTACAATTTTAGAATGTCTTCTCAATTAAGAGTAACCTTCCTCTCCAAGTGAAGTTGTTACAAAATTTTCCATACTTTCAAACCCTTTCTCTACCCCTATTTATAAAGTATTATAATGAATATTAGTCCTAAGATCAAACTTAACCACCAAGTAAAACTATTTCAGCCTTTAATTTGTAACTTACTAGGTATCTTATGACGCCCCTGTTTTCACACATGGCTATAGTCCAGGGTGAACCAGAGATGCCAAACCTGCCATGCACCCACACTGTGCAACAACACATTTCACCAATCACAGTTATATCCTCTAGTGGAATCAAATATAAGTATAGGTACAAAACAAGTAAAATAAGGGAAAGTATATGCAATAGACATGATATAGAAAGATATATCTCATAAATAAAATCATGTCTCAACTAAATAAACAGAAATATATCTAATGTATGAAATAAAAATAAAGTATCTCACATGAGTCAATTGAAAATGAACTAAGGCACACAACCTTTACAAAATGAATATAAAACTCTAATGTCTGAACAATAAATATAAATCTAGAGTGGAGTCTCAACTATCGAAACTAAGTGATAGCGACTATGTTAGAAATTCATCAACCTACGGCTCTCCAAACTCTGAACTACTTGAAAGGGATTGAAAATAATAAAAAGGATAATAACAAGAGTGTCAGAGCGCTACAACAAGATCATCTTCATCCGTCCCCAGGTGAAGGGCTGCTAGATGAAGTGAAGGCTCTATTTATTAAACATAGTCTACCTAGATCAATTATCCTGTATCTAAGTGGAATTAACATTTAGAAATCTACAACACGAGACGTAGTACGTCGAGAGAAATAATCCAAATAAGAAAACCCTCATGTATATACCATATGTCTCAAATTGTAGATAACTAAATATTAATACCGAACTACGAATAAACAACCTAAATGAAATTAACAATTAGAAATCCACAACATGAGACTAGTATGTCGAGAAAAATAATCCAAATAAGGAAACCCTCATGTATATACCATATGTCTCAAATTATGAATCACTAATAACTGATTCCAACTAAGAAATAAAGAAAATAGTATAGGAAAGTAAAGACATTATAATATCATATTTATAATATCTTCAACTATCACTTGGAATATAAAATAAATATCAGCATATAATCCCGCATAATTTCAAGAGCAAAGTACCTCGGTCATATATAACTCAGCGGTGAATCATGTTTATGAATGTCATCCACCAAAGACTCAGGCTATCGAGTAATCATCATAATGCAAATCCTTACAAGTTATGATTCATTGCATTAACATGCGGGATTGACTACTAAGTCGGTATCCTAACTGTGTACTCGGCTTATTAGTCTCATCGCATCTATGTAAGTAATAGGAATGTGGGACGGACTACCAAATAGGCATCCTAGAAATACGACTCACAAGCCTCATCGCACCCTAGTGCGGGACAGACTGCTAGATAAAGCAACCTAAATCGAACTCAATAGCCTGCATAAATGGTATATCGATGAACTACTCCACGTAGTACTAAGCGATGCTCATCAACGATATCCAACATGTATATAAACTGTGTATATAACTTCTATATCAAGTGTAATTGAAACAATACTTGTCATACTCCCCCTTCAGGATATCCGTGTGTGTGTTATGATACTATATGTGTGTACTCACGACTGTACGTACATCATCATGCGGCTCGAACCCCACAATCATAAACCAAAAGTACAAGAAACAATACTCAGGAAACAACAAGAAACAGCCAGACTAGTCGATTAATACCCTTATCAGTCGACTAATCACCTTACTAGTCGACTACTAATAGTAGTAGTCGACTATTAACAGACTGAAATTAGTTAGTTTGATCTCCTGCACATGTTTCATATATTGTAACTTTATTCAAAACTTATTTTTATTAATAGGAAGCATAAAACAAGATTTAAACTTCACAATTATTTGATAGAGATTATCTCAATAATATTTAAACCCTTATTTTAATCAAATTAGGGTTAACATCCTAATTAAGCATATTTCTCGATTAAAACATGGGTTATTAACACGATTAGCATAAGCATGTTTGCAAATTAACTTAAAATAGATATAAATTCGTTTAACCATGTTTACAGAAATTAGGTATCACAAACCTAGGGTTTTAACATCTTTAATTAATAAGAAAACTCGTTTAATTGCAAAATTAGGGTTTAAATATGATTAGAGCATGATTAACATATTAAAAATAAAATTTATAACAACCCTGATGATCATGATCATGAATCTAACATAAACAGCAAGAAATAACATCAGATCTAGCATGAGTTTAAGATTTAACAAAAAAAAATCTAACTTTTAACACCTCAGGTTAAGATTTAGACATGAAAACAACAAGTTAAACATATTAAATCAATTATTATCTAAGGGTGCAGGTTTGGATGAAGATGATCTTGCCTCAGAGTCGTGTTGAACTCCTCAAACACGTATGATCAGATCCCTCTTCAACCACGATTGCAAAACCCACCCTCTGCACGATGTCACGTCTCAAACTCCTCGAGAAACACCACAAAAAGGTTCTAGGATTTAAGGGGAGAGGGTGACTGTTTAGGGTTCAGAGATATAAATAAAAGAGAGGAAATTTTCGTGTAAAAAGGCTATATATACACATATATGAAGCTGGGCCCCAAACTGACCCGAAACCTAATAAGAATCTAGAAATCAGTCTGATTAGTTGACTAATACCATTATTAGTCGACTAATGACCTTACTAGTCGACTACTATGGGTAGTAGTCGACTAGAAAGTCTAAAATTAGTCTGTTTGTGTATGTTTCGTGCATGATTCTCTTCTACACTCACATACATTGAATTGATCTCAAATCATTTCCTATCATACTCAATCATCAATAAATAATATTTATCACCATATATTCAAATTTACGGGATTTTATATTCTTTCTTCTTAAAAGAATTTCATCCCCGAAATTCCACAATTGTATCTTAGAGATTAATAATACCAGAAAAGCACGTTGAGGGAATAATCCAGATAAGAAAACCCTCACATACACATCTTGTACCATTACTCTCTAGATATGAAACATAGCAATATCTATACTTAACAATCTAGAATGCGAATACTCCCACTTAACCCCTAACTAAACAGAACTAGTACGTCGGGCAAAAAATCCAAATAAGGAACCCCCATATATATACCATATGTTCCGAATGATTAGGAGCTAAGTGTTATTTCCCCGTTCTAGCGTTAAATATAAATATGACCATATAGATAATCATGAACATCAATCAAGATCAATCAATTTACCTGCTCAAACAAGTGCGTGTAGTCGCAATATATAACATCTTCATGCTCTCTAAAATTCTCCTCGATATTTATATACTTAACAGTCTAGAATGCAAATACTCCCACTTAACTGCTAACTAAGAGGAACTAGTACGTCGGGCAAAAAATTCAAACAAGGAACTCCCCATATATATACCATTGTAGGCATCAAAAATTGCTTATAAGTTCCAACAAATAGCTCGAAGCTGAGAGAAGACGATGAGCGTCACTATCCGAGTCACGTAAGATTAATTAATGTCGAAGAGCGCATGAAGTAATTCGACAACCGTGTGAAGCAACGGAACTGCAGAATAACGAGGGTATGAACTGATCGGGAGCCACGCTTCGCTGATAAAAAGATGAAGAACCATTCATATCCCGTCTGCTCCATATATGATCCAACTATAGGAGCTTGTAGATCTCCTCGTCGCCCTTCCTACACACTTTGAATCACATAATTCCAAGTTCGGACGACAAAGATACGGCGAAAATGGACAGAACGTGTGAAACAATGTTCCAGGCCTCGGCGAGACACCCAGAGGTGTCTCGGCCAGGCCGAGTCTCGGCCACTGCCGAGACACCGCAGGTGTCCGCAGCCCCAAAAACTGATTTTTTCCAGTTTCAAATTGTTTTTCGATGTTAACCACCTGGATTTGTTCTGACTGATCTAAACCAATCCTAGAACGTGACAAAGTGGTTATGAGTGATGATAAGAGTGAATCGATCATTCTTATCCAAAAACAGAGGTCCCAAAGTCTATAAATATAGTCCCAGGGCCTTTATTTTTTCAGATCGGGAATTCTCGAGCGTCGGCGAAGTCCTGGCTTGGATTGAAGGATGAAGGAGCACGAATTTGCAGAAGAGGAGGAGATCGGATCAAGTTATTTTTTACAAGAGAAGAAGAGTTTGTCAGATCTATAGTTCCCGGCTCTTTCCTTGATTGCCCCATTGTGGTAATCTTAAGAAGAGTGATTATCTTGCTGTTGCCGAGATAATTACTTTAGTTTCTTGCTTCCTTCACGAATCAACAAAGCTCCGAATCTGATCTGATCGTTTGGTGGTCCACGAATATCAACGTCCCCATCACAGGCCAAGATCCCACGCAAGCAGCGGAGGATAAGTGTCCGTTGTGTTTGTTTAAAAGGAAGTTGTAAATTTTGTTGAAAGTCTTATAAAAAGACTGTTTCTTTGAGTTTATTGTAAATGTTTGAAGTTATAATGAATTCGTCAATAAAATTAACTTTCTTCCCAAACAAGCTGGTGACCACAATGGGAGCCAACAGCCTTGCTGCCAAGGCTGTCAAGCCACAACCAGCGATCAAGATCCTGATGAACGAAGAGGTCGAATATGAATTCGACCAGCAGAAATTCGAAGAGTATATCTCTTCCTCCTCCTCCAGATCTGCCTCTCCTCACAAGCACAGGAAGGCCTCCTCTTCTGGGAAAGCCACGGGACTTCGGGCTCGAAGATCCAAGATCCCCTCGCCGTCACTACGCTTACACCTCACGACGTCCCTCTAATGTCCAACAAGGTTGAAGCTGTAGGCCTGGGCCTCCCCTCCATCGAAGGTTTAGCTGTTGAAGGTGCACCAACTCTATCGAAGAGAGCGCACCAAAGGCGACGCCAATGTCTTGCGCGTCAACTCGCTAAGGCTTTGGAGCCAATGGATGGGATCTGCTACTATCTGGATCTGAAATCCAGGAAGCACAAAGAACCATAACAACAATCGAGCAACCCCTCCTCAAAAGCAGAAAAAATGAATGGGTCTGCGTCAAAAGGACCTGCTCTACCCTTAAGGAGCGAATCCAGAAGCACCGCGCATTGCTTGTGCATGCCCGAGTCCTTGTGTGAAAAGCATAAGAAATGCAGAAAGAAGAGGCGGTCGGCAAATTACCCAAGCAGAAACAGGTTTGGATGCCAAAGGTTAAATCAGCGCCTAAGCCAAAAGTAGACGAAGTTACCATTCAACCTTCATCAACTCCAGATCCCACTCCCCTTGGTAGTGTGGATCTCACCAAATTCAGAATTCCTCTGAAAGACCTCCTTGGTCCTCTCCCCGAAGATCGAGATAAAGCACATGTTAAGAAGCGACTAGTACCGTTGAAAGGCTCCCAAACAACCATTCAGGCTAGGGGTCGTACTAATCCCTCTAATAATAATAATAAAGTGAAAGCTCTTATGACCGACTGCATCGGATTACGAGTTGAAGTTCAAGAGCCTGTTAGAGTTTCACGCTCATGAAGGCGTAAATCTAAATGAGTGACTCTTGAAGACGCCAATGAAGCATCGTATCCCCAGAGGGAAACATGTTCGTCTGATGACGACGTTATACCTGGGAAGTCGTGCCAACACACGATGGGTTGCTCTAGTCATCAGGCCAATGAGTTATACTATCAGGCTGGGGGTACGAATAAGTCTCGGAAGAGAAATACCCGAGAAATGGACTCTTATTATTCGTGTGTGAAAATCATCAAAGCAGTGTTGTCAGAATGCAGCTGCCACGAGACTGCTCCTGGAGGGTCTCTGTATTTGAAAGAATCTCTACTGAAATGTTCGAACCAAAGACGAGGCGTTTCCGCAGTAGAAGTCCAACCGGCTTAGGTGACGAGTTCCCTCGAGTAACTATCAATATGGCCGACAAAGGCAAGTCCTCGCGGCGCTTTAATCCTAAACCTTTTGCAGAAGTATCTCAGCGCATGACTTGACTGCGATCTGGAACTGTCAGACCTAGACCCAGGAGGTCACAGTTCTCGAATGACGAAACATCAGATGCTTGCCCCGCATTAGCTTTTGACGAAACAACGTCCAGTGCAGGACAATCTTATGAGTCATGTATGATCAACACAGAACAAATGACTAAAATTCTCTAGGATGCTCTAACCAAGCAAAAAGAGAATTTCAAATTTAAAATGGAGATGGCTATGTAGGAGATGAGAGACATGCACAGCCAACAAATTATGGCACTGACGAATCAGCAGGCAGAGTCCAGCTGTAGCAATAATCCTAACCAAGCTGATAGCGATCGGGAAGCAGATAAGAATGCCAACATGGACACCCCTCCCATTGACAACAATGTTGGGGGGTGGTCCCTCGGATGATAACAATACGAAGGAGGACCACGTCACTTCTCCCCGGAATCGCTCGAAGAAAGATACGAGCGAGGATAAAAAGATGAGGGACTTGGAGAGAAAAATCAATGCGTTGATGAGCGTTTAAGAAGTAAAAAAGTCCGGAATACCTATTCCTTACCCGGGAGAGTGGGAGTCAATCCCGTACCCGGCAAAGTTTAATTTGATCAACTTCATGCCATTTGACGAAAATGGTTCCCCTACTCAGCACTTAATATACTTCAAATCTCATTTGGAAATAATCTCTAGAAATAAGCCCTTGATGGTACGGTCATTTGTTGGCACTCTTCGCAGAGCAACCTTCAATTGGTATCGCCGTCTTACACCGGAGAGTATCAATAGTTAGGAAGACATGGAAGACATGTTTCTCATAAATTTCTTCGATGACGACACCGAGGTTTCAATTGGAACGTTATTCGATGAAAAGTAGAAGGACGGAGAATTGGTCAAAAATTTCGTCAAACGATTTTGAAACAAAGCTATGAATTGTAGAGATCCGGTCAGTGAGGACTTCATCCTGGAAACTTGTCACAACAATCTTTCTCTGGATATCCTCGAAGCCATGGGAATGGCGCCATCCAAGACTTGGAAGGATTTGAAGGTGCGAGGAAAATGAGTCGAACGCTTCCTCAAAAAGAAGAAGGCTAAAAGGGGTCAGACGACAACTAATACCCCGCAGCAGAATTTTGTTCCCTGGGGTAAAGGAAAAGCACAAGCAAACGCAGTGGACATGAACCAAACGTTCGAGCTACAAGTGCAACCGCAACCGCAACAACATCAACAACAAAAGGCGTCTCAGCAATTGTAATGGCAATGACAACCGAAAAAACAAAAGGCTTCGGAACCGAAATTTCCTAAGGTTTACTCTTTTAAAGAAGATGAAGTCCCAGGTATTTTTAAATACCTCATAGAGAACAATAAGATCAAGTTACCTCCAATCCAAGATCAAGAAGACGCTAAAAACGTTAATGATCTAAAATACTGCGGCGGTTCACCACCCTATCAAGTCATGCTACACCCTCAAAGACAAAATCCAAGCTTTGATCGATGTTGGGGTCATTACCATGAAACAATCTAAGGAGAAGAAGGTGGGTGTGAATGCAGTATCAATCAGTTTGGATCTGTTCCTTTGAATTGGTTTCAGCCCGAACCCGTAATGAATGTAGCGCTGAAGACCGTCAACAACGATCCTCACAAACAACGCCAGAAAGGACTTGTGCCACATATAGCCCCAAGTGGTGAGATACTCTGGCTTCCCCCGATCTGATTGAAGATGAACAGTGGATCAGATCGTCATCCAAGAGGAAATCAAAAGGCAAAGAAAAGTCCTGTTGCGGAGCCTCGGCCATTCCAGAAGGAAACAACGAAAGAATCCCTGCTTTCCCACTCTCCGAAGATGAGCAAGAAGTCTTCACTACCCAGAGTGGAAACGAATACCATTTCAAATACCCGACCACCTCCGAGCAGTTAGCTAAGTAGGGGGTAACCAAAACCATTCCCTCCCAGACATTAGCAGAAATGAGAGTGGTCACAACTCCCCCAGCACCTATTGAAAAGACTCAGCAAAAGCTAAAGGAAAAGGAGCCCTTACACTAAGAGGTTAAGAACCCTAAGCAGTCTCGATTCAATCAACCGATTGGAAGAGACAAACCGGGGAGCTCAAGCACTCTGCATCGCTTCGATATTATGGCACAGTTATCTAATATACTGGCTAGATTAACCTTATAAGAGCTACTACATCTTTCAAAAGACACAAGAGAAGCACTACAAGAAGCCTTGGCCAATTCTGACATTTTTCTAACTCAGATCAAGCCATCTCCTGAGGAACCAGAGCTGACAGTCCAACATTGCAACCTCACGGCACATCACTTTCCCTGCATTTCTTTCACCAAAGAGGACATGCAGACAAAGAATTCAAAGCATGACCGGCCCTTGTATTTCACTGGGCACATTGGCTCCAATGTTATCAACCTGATCCAAGTTGATCCGGGTTCCGCTGTTAGCATCATGCCACTAAGATTGGTGTACAATCTCAGAATACCGGCTAGTAAGCTAGCCTCCACGGGCACTACGATCTATGGATTCAACACCAGTGGGTCCAGACCTTTGGGGAAAATACGAGTGAAGTGCCAGATCGGAGACTTGAAGTCGGAAGTTATATGTTATGTGATCGACGCAGAGACTTCCTATAACTTACTGTTGGGTCGACCATGGATCCACGGTAACGTTATACTCCCTTCCATCCTCCATCAGTGTCTTAAATATGTAGACACTAATAATGAGGTCAAGACGGTGGTCGTAGATAAGCTATCGTTTAAGGGGTTGGAAAATTATTTTACTGACTCCCTTCCTTACGGGGTTGAATCCGATACTGAACCATCGGCCTAAGGTACAAACAACAGAGAAGAAGCTAACACTAAAGCTGGGTTTGATTACATTGGTGGTTTTGTACTTAATGATATTGTACCCATTGTAATCAATCTTGACGATAAAGAGTCATCGGATAGTAGTTGTAATTAGAAACTTGCCGAAGAAATAACAATAAATGATAATTTAGAGTATTCTTTGTGTCTTGATAACATTATGAAGGGGTTATACGATGACCCTAACTTGTATATGCGACTTCAATCATATTGCATGACGAAGAAGCATGTTCTGAATTCGTTCGGAACGACACTTGTAGTCACCGCAAAGGCAGGGGGTGAAAAAGAAGTCATTTACGATAAAGGGAAGGAGTTTTTAGTACCAGATCACTTCTTGAGAGAAGAGGATGATGATGATAAACCTGCTCCTCATTTATTCAGATATGACACAAAAGCGCGTAACCTTATGGAGAGGTACGGATATGACTTCGCACTTGGAGAGGGTCTTTGTTTTGGTCGAGGTCCGCGAGTTCCACCTCGTATAGCCTATGTACCAAAAGGAAAACCCGATAATTATTATATCTACAGAAGAGGTTTAGACTATATCTTCTCATCCGATGATTAGTGCTGCTGGCAGGTCATTGATCAAATAGCCAATAAGGATAAAGATGGATATTCTTCCGAATCTTCAGCCTGGGACTCCGACGCTAGTCTTGGGGAAATGTTCGAAGGACTAATGTCGAATATGGCTACGATCGACCCCGTCACAATAGAAGAAGATGACCAAATGCCAACTTGGGAAGTCCCTTGGGTTCATCACCTGAATATGTAGTACGGTGATAGGTTTGAACAAAGGGAACCCCCTACCAAGGACCAAGTGATCTAGGTGAATATGGGTGATGAGAATAACCCGAAACCAATATTCATTAGCGATAACCTCCTGCCAAATGAGAAAGAAGAGCTAATTGCCATTATTAAAGAGTACATTGATGTTTTTGCTTGGAGCTATGAGGATATTCCAGGGCTCGATCCTAATGTGGCTATGCATCGCCTCAATATTAATCCGGATGTCAAACCTGTCAAACAACAGCAAAGATGGTTTCGTCCGTAAATTATAAAGGCAATCGAATCTGAAGTTAAAAAGCTTATCGACTCGGGTTTTATCAGAGAGGAGCAACACCCTGAATGGCTTGCCAATATTATCCCGGTCCTTAAGAAGAACAGGAAAATCAGGATTTGTATCGACTTTAGAGATCTTAACACCACCTGCCCAAAAGACGATTTTCCTCTTCCCATCACGTATGTTATCATCGATAATATATGTGGGTTTAAGAGAATGTCCTTCATGGATGGATTTTCTGGTTATAATCAGATAAAGATGCATCCATATGATGAAGAGCATATTGCGTTCAGCACACCCCTCGGTATTTTCTGCTACATGGTTATGCCCTTCAGCTTAAAGAATGCGGGTGCCACATATATCAGAGAGCCATGTAAAATATTTTTTAGGAACATCTCTGGAAGACTGTCGAGTACTATATGGACGATCTAGTTGTGAAAATCGATGACAAGAATGATCACATAAAAGACTTAAAGACGATGTTCGACCTAATGCGAACCCATCAATTAAAGATGAATCCTAACAAATCTTTCTCGGAATGTCCAGCGACAAATTCCTTGGATTCATCATCACCACCCAGGGTATTCACATCGACCCTGATAAAGTGAAGGTAATTAACGAGTTGCAATCCCTGAGAAATCTTAAGGAACTTAGAGGATTACAAGGACGGTTAGCTTATATCCGTTGGTTCATCTCGAACCTTTTGGGGAAATATCAACCATTCTCCAAACTCACAAAGAAGGGCGTATCATTTGAATGGGACGAAACTTTTCAAAAAGCATTCGAGAATATTAAAGAATATCTCTCGAAACCCCCTATACTCGTTGCACCAAAATCGGGCAAACCGTTCTTGATTTATGTCAAGGCGACGAGCCACTCGTTAAGTGCATTACTTGCATAAGATGATGACAACGATCACGAACAGATAATATATTACTTGAGCCGGACCCTTGTGGGCGCCGAATCCCAAAATCCAATGATTGAAAGGGAGTGTCTCACCTTAGTATTCGCTATTTAAAAGATGCGGCACTACTTGGTCGGACAGACTATTTACGTCATCTCCAATATTAACCCAGTCCGGGTGTTTATGACGCATCCAACTTTCATAAATTGGCAGTTAGCAAAATGGGCGCTACTTCTGTCCTAATACGACCTATACTTTAAACAACAAAAGTCGGTCAAAGAACAAACTATTTGTGATCACCTAGTAGCTAACCCAACTACGGATACCGTCAAGGTATACGACGATTTGCCAGATGAAACCCCCGAAGCCAACGTAACTTCCCATCAACATGTGTGGCATTTGTACTTCGATGGTTCTTCTCGAGCAACTAATGTAGCAAATGCTCTTGGATATTCTAAGATTTCCTCCGGAGTTGGAGTTGTCTTAGTTTCCTCGGGAAAACATGTGATCCATTGAGCCTACTCACTGACCGCGCTACTTATTGGACTCAGTTTTGCTAAAGAACTGGGGGTTGAATATCTCGAAGCTTTCGGTGAATCTCAACTGGTAGTTAAACAAGTTCAAGGAGAGTATGAGGTCAGAAATCAAGATTTGATACCATACCATAAAGTGGCCGTTGAGATGACAGAATCGTTTGAAGGATTCTTCATCGAGTACATTCCACGTTTACAAAATGCATACACAGATGCCTTCGCAGCATTAGCCGTATCCCTGGTGCAGCCTCCCAAAACGGAATAGTTCGTTATGGTGAGAACTCACAAGCTCTTCGTACCAATCTACGATGTAGACGATAGAGAAGATGATATTAAGGAAGTGCATTCAACCCAAGTTGAGTTCGAGTCCTGAGATTGGCGTTTCCCTATCATGGATTATGTCTTACATGGAATTTTACTGAAAGACGTGAGGAAAGGGACTCAATTCGATGGAGAGCACCGAGATTCTACTATAACACAGAGAGTCGAACGCTATATCGCTGGGGGTACGATGGTTTACTATTATGTTGCCTATCCACTAAAGAGGCGGAAGAAGTCCTTAAGGAGACGCACAAAGGAGTTTGTGCTGCACACCAACACGACCCTAAACTTTATGACCGCATCTGAAGGATGAGATATTTCTGGCCCACCATGATCAAAGACGCAATCGCATATGCCTAAAAGTGTCACACGTGTCAAGTACACGCGAATTATATGCGCTAACCCCCTGAGCATCTACACCCTTCGGCTATATCATGGCCTTTTGAGACCTGGGGAATGGACGTTGTTAGTCCTATTTTCCCTCATCGGTCAAAGGCGACCAATTCATCCTGGCAATTACCGCTTACTTCTCCAAATGAACCGAAGCGATTCCGCTCAGAGAAGTTAAGATAAGCAACATTGTGGCATTCATCAAACACCATATTATCTATCGGTATGGTATCCCAAGGCGAATCATACATGACAACAGTCCTCAGTTTGTCAGTAATGCCTTCATCAAATTATGTGAGAAGTTCAAAATTTAAGACGTCTTGTCGACGGCTTACAATCCCACAGTGAACAGATTGGCTGAAGCCTTTAACAAGACTATCATAAAACTTTTTTTAAAACTTGTGAAGACTGATAAGCGAGATTGGGATGATAAACTCGGTGAAGATTTATGGGCCTACCGCACCACAGTTCGCATGCCTACTGGAGCAACCCCATATTCTCTGGTATACGGGTGCGAAGCAGTCCTTCCATTAGAAATTCAAATTTCATCTCTTCGAATCACTCTCACAACCCCAGATGACGACCGAAGAACAACATCAGAAACATCTCGAAGAACTCAAAATGCTTGATGAGAAGCGCTTGGAAGCTCAATAGCATATTGAATTTTACCAAGCCAGAATTTCCCAAGCCTTTGATAAAAAGGTTCAACAATGGAGTTTTAAGGAAGGAGACTTAGTCGTAGCAGTCCGATGGCCAATGATCCTTAATTCTAAGAAAAAAAGGCAAATTCGAACCCAAATGGGAAGGACCATTTGTGATAGAGATAGTCTATTTAAACGACGCATATCGCCTTATTACCAAGGAAGGTGCCCGACTTATGATACCGATAAATGACAAATTCCTAAAAAAGTATTACCCTTAGTACATTCAGGACAACCCATGTATCGGGAAGATCCCGGAAGAATACTACGTGTGGTATTCTTAGGGATAACCCAGTTACTACAAAAGAGATAAATAAGAAATCCACATTTAGACTCTGAATGTCTTCAAAGTTGGAACGTATCTTATTATTGGTATCAAATTCACCAACTCTCATGAATTCTTTTGCTGAGATGAGATTCGACCATTTTGACAGATCAATCTTTCCTCATAAAATCCCCCACTAATCAAATCAATTGATGGTGGGTCCATCAAAATTTCTATCGATCAATCTTTGATATCTTTCAAACTTGACGTGTTAAGTCTTGATCGCTTAATATCAAAATCCTCCATCGAGTGGACAGTACAAGTCGATATTTTTACTGCTATCTGTATTCCACTCCTACTGTTTTCTTGGTCAAACCTATAAAAGTTAGGACCAAAGTCAGAATCCCTTCTTGATTCCTTCCATAAATGAGAAGGTCCACTTTTAATTTGAACAATCAAATCTATAAAAGTTAGTATTGTCCTCAACCTCACTTGGTCAAACCTGCAATAGTCATGACCAAGATCGGATTATCCCTTTCGATAAATGAAAGGCTTTCAACTTTTCCTTTTCATCCAAACCTATAAAAGTTTGGGCCGAAATAGGAATTTCACCTCAATAAATGAGGAACCCTTTTCTTGGTTTAAACAACCAATCCTATAAAATTTAGGCTTGCTTGAATCTTTCCGATTCTTAGAGTGGAGACCCCACTCCTAGTTTCACCTATTCGGATTCTGGGGGTGGAGATCCCACCTCGAGTCTCCTTTGTAACTAAAGATAGAATATAAAATTATTCCTCTTCAGTTTGGGGAGATAGAATATAAAATTCTTCCTTTCCTATTTTGGGTTCGTCTTTACCCTAAACAAGACCTAGGGACAGAATATAAAATTCTTCCTCTTTAGCATCGGGTTTGTCCTTACCCTGAGAAGAGACACAATTCTTAATTCCAAATCCGTGCATTTCATGCACAGAGGATTTTATCTTGATCCATAACTCGAGATAAGCCTACATCTAACACGCATTGTCAGGTGCCATATTCTCGTAAGAAATGGTGAAGTCTATGAATTCAAATCGTAGCACCAAGTCTAAGAGAATTAACTCTCTTAGCACAACGTTACATGTGAAATGGGTTTTAATAATTCACATGCTAGACTGATTCAAACGGTAATCAGTAAAGGTACGTCAAATCCGTTGATGGCTGAGGATTTGCAAAAAATCCTAAGCCTACGTCTAACACGTGTTGCCGGTTTAGTCTTTCACCGAGTGAAAAAGACACCAGAATATAAATCTAAGGACATTCATCCTGAATCCTAAGTAAAGATGAGTCAGCACCTAACACGCGTTGCCGGACAGTCTATTCCTGTGACAAAGGTAAAGTTTATGTATTCAAAATCATAGCACCAAGTCTAAGTGAATTAATTCTCTTAGCACAACATCACATGTGAAGCAGGATTTAATAATTCACATGCTAGCCTGGTTCAAACGGTAATCGGTAAAGGAATGTTAAATCCGTTGATGGTTGAGGATTTGCCAAAAATCCTATAAGTATTGTGTTTTTTTTGTCCCAAATTCGGCTAAAAAGAAAATAATATCATGACAAAAGAAGAAATGCACTAAATGAAGTACTTGGCTTTCGTTAGTAAATCAAGTCAAAACATACAATGATGGACTTTATTAGTCTAAATGCAATCGACGACTGAGAATATGAAGTTCTAATTTGGAAAGTTCATTTGCATAGCCCTGCTCAAGCTCGGCCTGCTGATCAGCCCGGACGGAATCTTTAGAAGTGTTTATTATCTTTGCAGCTTCACCTTTTAACCTAACCAGTCTCTCCTGTGCAGGCCCTAACTTTTCAAGCGTCTGCCTACGAGAATTCTCTATGTATGATAGCTCACCGGCGATGATGACGCCAGACTTCTCGGCGTACCTCAAGGCATTCTTGAGTTTGGCTATCTCCTCACGGTTAGAATCTAATGAACTAAGTAATTCAGCCCTATCTTTGTCCTTCCTTGCGAGATTGGCCATCATCTACATAACGGAACCCTCTTGAGACTGAAGCTCACTCCCAATGGATGCTCTAATATCGTGCCATTACCTCAGCCTCAATTCCAATTGGGAAGATACGAAAGAAGAAGCACCTCTGGCCTTCAACTCCTCCAACTCCTAGAATTCTCGCTCCAAAATGACAAAGTCGGTAGCGAGAGAATCAGCTAGCTCAGGATATCCTTCCTCTCTAATCATCGTCATGTGTCGGGTAAGAGAACGCCTGAACTGATCAAAACAGTACCATTGATGAAGGATCTTCTTGATCATTCCGTCGAAGAAGGTGACAAAATAACTAAGATCCCCGCGGAATATGTCTTTGCTCGGGTTGGTATCGGATAACAGGGCAATGACATGCTCGTATGGAGACAATGGAAGTCCTACAAGTAATTATGTAGAGAAATAAGAGACTCTAGAATATAGTGGGAAAATTCAGGGCGAGGTATATGTTAGACCCTAGAAGGGGGGTGATTAGGGTCTTATTCTAATCTAATCCGATTATATTCCAATTAAAATTAATTAACAAGTTATCCTAGCAAGTATGAAATACAACAAGTTATATGAGCTAGGATAAGCAATATGAACAACAAGAAATATCCTAGCAAAGAGATATAAGCATTATATGATATATGCAAGGATATGAAGTAACACAAGGGGTAAACAATATGAACTAGATAGTGGATCATATAAATAATGAACTATGGTCAATGGCGATATAAGATATGAACATAAATATAAATGAACGCCAAAGCACACTCAAACACACTACATGATCTCGGAGTTCAGACCTTCCGTCCTACGTCTCCGCTCTCCACTTCCGGGGAGAATCCACTATCACAACCGGGTTTTCTACGTTCACCCGAATAACGTTTACACCTCACAGTGTTGGTTTTCAACGCTCACCGAACAACGTTCACTCCTCACACTCGGTTTTCTATCTCACCGAAAACTTAACAATCTCACAATGTAACAAATATAAATTTGTTCTCTACAATAGATGAGAACACAATTAAGCACAACTCAATGTTACAATCTCTCACAACCCTAATATACTATGTATGAAAATACAATAAGCTCAAGTGGGTGTGTGTAACAATGAGTAAATAAAATCAAATCAACTAAACTCAAATATAAAATCTAGCTTAAGAACAATGATAATCAAACAAGTTTATAAATGTAAAGCTAGAGTTTGAGTTTAGAAAACTTTTCAATTGATAACAAGAGATGGAGGGAGGATAGTTGGAAGCTCAAACTTCAATAGATAATCTCCTCAAGCTCTTGTGGAATTGATTCACAAAAACCGAAACACTCAAATGCTTAAAAGCTTCTTAAAACAAACTTAAGGAAACACTAAACAAGTTTAAACTTTTGTTAAAATCTTTTAAACCATTCTCTTGCTTGCTTATAAAATCTGAGGTAAGGGGGGTATGTATATGAAACCCCAAAGGAAAGAGAAAGCCAAGAAAAAGACCAAAAAACCATTCTGCAACGGCTCTAATAAAATAGCCGTTGAGATTGATCTGACACCGCGGCAGTCGACACATAGTTTTACCCAAATTTCGTATGCGGTTGCACACGTGGAAACTCTATTATATTCATTAGGGGAAAGACCACAAATTAAGGCGTTCATAGCCTTAGCGTTGAGATTAGCTAGGTGCCTTTCTCCATCCTCAGACGCGCAGGTCGACCCCCGCGTCAAGAATCTGAGACGTGGAGATTGAACCCCTCGTCAAAAAAGATTAAACGACGGAGTCCAGCCCCGCGTTATTGAAACGAGTTTCCTCGTTGATTTCAAGACCAGAACTTGCCGAAGCAAGTTTAATGACCACGAAGGTCGTACCCACCGCCTATCAGTGGAAGTTCGGGCGGCACATTCGCCTGAACAGCAGCGCCGCCGGCCGGCGCTGACGGTTGTTGGACCCTAGAGGGGGGGTGATTAGGGTCAAGAGGCTCTAATATGCAATTAAAATTCAGTACAAACAAACCACAGTAACAGAAGTGCAATAATAAAGAAAGAGATAAAGATAGGAATCGTTATCCTTGACGCGCGATGTGTTAACGAGGTTCGGCCCGCTGACCTACGTCCCCGCTCCCCACTCTCGAGGAGAAATCCACTAACACATCCGGTTTGGAAGCTGGAACTTCGTCTACACAATGATCCCACAAGATCTCTCTCTCACTGCACAGTTGATCTCACAGATCACACTCCCTCACAGTCGATCTACACAAGATCTCACTCACAGCAGCAGAAGATAAATGCAAGACACTCTCTTTACACAAGCCCCTATAGCAAAGAGAAGAGTACTGAAGCTGGGAAGTGAAACACACACAAGAACTCAGAAGAACAAGTTTGATTTGAAAATTTTCTCAGGAAGAAACAGAGCTCTCTGGTTCTCTTTCAAAACGTTAGGGCTTAGAGAAGAAGAAGCAGGCTTGGGGGGTTTTTATAAAAGAGTTTAAATCAATAAAAACAAAAACCCAATCTTCCTATTTAGGAAGATAATCTACTTTGCAGGTTGTGACCTCAGACTGTGCCAATCACTAATAAGTGAAAGCACAGGAGTCGAGGCGAGAAACGACCGTTTAAAAAAATCGCGGCTGACCAAATCGGTTGACCGAAGAAATAATCGGTCGACCGAAAATACCGTCGGTCGACCGACCGAAAAATTCGGTCGACCGCGGGCAGCTAAAGAAATTTGGAAAAACAAGCAGAGCCTCGTCGGTCGACCGGCACGGTCGACCGATTAGAAGATTGAAAATTCGGTCGACCGTATCGGTCGACCGACGACAATCTGGAAAGATACTGAGGAAAGGTCATAGGATCGGTCGACCGGGCCGGTCGACCGATTTCTGATATTTTCCAGAAAACAGATTTTTGACCAACTTGAAATATTTGCAAAATATTCATTTGACCTCTGAAAATTCTGAAACTTTGTAAAATGTTTTTAATACTAAAAACAAACTGTTTGGAAAAAGAATTTTGCAGATAGGTACTCATACTTGTGAAAAATAGTGTTTTGTGAAAAACGCTTAAAAGACACAAGTCTAAAAACGTGTGTGTGATTCCCAATAGCTTCAAGTAAACTCAGTAACTCTTTGCCTACATTCTAGCACTAGAGAGAAAAACAAAAGAAAGCTAATATCCTCATATTGAAAGCAATACTTGAGCTTTGATATAGCTTGAATCGGATGAAGCTTTTATATGACTTTGTTGTTCTTGAAATAACGTTGCTTCATCTTTTTGGCCTCCTCCTCCTTTAGATGTCTTCGTTTTAGCGTATATTCCATCCATCCTCCGTTAATGGCACTAACGAGCTTGACAAATGATTTTACTACATTTACACTCAATAAGCCATTAGTACCGATAATGGTGGTTGTAAGAACATCATCAAAACATAAGGGCTAACAATCTCCCCCTTTTTGATGATGACAACCAACCATTATATAAGAGCAAAAATAAGATAGCTTATAGATAGGTGCTCCCCCTATCTATGAGCTCCCCCTAAATATATGCAACAAATGAGGAGATTTCTCTCCCCCTTTGTCACCATCAAAAATGGGGTAAAGAGAAATACTAAATGCAAAATACAACTAGTCAAGCAAGCAATGTAGAACTTTCACATAGTGCATAAGCCCAAACCATTTCTTATGCGACAAAAATCATCCTCTCCAAGAGGCTTAGTGAATATATCCGCTAGTTGAGATTTGGTGTCAACAAATACTAGGGATACATCTTGTCTCTCTACATGATCGCGTAAGAAATGATGGCGCACGTCAATATGCTTAGTTCTAGAATGCAAAACCGAATTTTTGGAAATATTTATGGCACTTGTGTTATCACAAAAGATTTTAATATTTTGAAAATTCAAATCATAGTCAACTAAACTTTGTTTCATCCATAAAACTTGAGCACAACATAGGCCGGCGGCAATGTATTCCGCTTCCGTAGTGGACAATGCAACACAATTTTGTTTCTTGGAAGCCCAAGAAACAAGGGAATTTCCTAAGAATTGGCATGTTCCACTAGTACTCTTGCGATCTACCTTACATCCGGCAAAGTCGGCATCACAAAAACCATATAAATCAAAAGAAGTGCTTCTGGGATAAAACAAGCCAAGATTAAAAGTACCATTAACATATTTAATGATTCTTTTAACGGCAATTAAATGAGATGCTTTAGGAGATGCTTGAAAACGTGCACATGCACACACACTAAACATAATATCGGGCCTACTAGCGGTAAGATAAAGAAGACTACCTATCATACCTCGGTATAATTTTTGGTCCACGTCTTCACCACTTTCATCCGCATCAAGCTTAACACTAGTGCTCATGGGAGTAGGCGCATGCTTGGAATTCTCCAACTTGAATTTCTTCACCAATTCCTTCGCATACTTGCTTTGTGAAATGAAGATCCCATCCTTAGTTTGCTTGACTTGGAGCCCGAGAAAGAATGTAAGCTCTCCCATCATACTCATCTCAAAGTGATCCTGCATAACTTTAGAAAATTCCTTGCACAAGGATTCATTAGTAGCACCAAAAATAATGTCATCCACATATATTTGAACCAAAATGAAATCATTTTTCCTTTTTGTAACTTTGTGGTTAGTGCACAACATTTCATGCACAGTTATATAAAATTTAATCGACAAACATGGGGTTTATAAAGGGGAATTAGACGGAGGATATAACATGTATATAAACGGGCATATGCGCATTCCTGATATCCTGAGTTATATATACATGGGCCAAAGAGCTAATTCCTGACTTGAAGCCGTGTTCCCGGGACGGTTTATGGGGAACCGATTTATATACATGAAAATATTCTTCTCTAATTCAAATAACATGTAAAAATAAGAATAATGTGTTTTTATGCTTTGTGATAGATTTGGCATGCACGGTATGGACCTGGATGAAGTATGGATGTTGTATATTTGATATTGTTGTGTATAGAACTTTAGGAGTTAGTATTTAGAGATTTACAATTTGAGATATATGGTATATACGAGGGTTTCCTTGGTTGGATTATTCCCTCGACGTACTCATCTCACATGTTGTGGGTTTCAAAATCTTACCTCCTTTTAGTATAAGGTATAAGATGTATGCTTTAGGGTAGACCTTGTTTGATATACATGTTTAGAAATTTCCTTTATCATCGTTAACTGAACTTTCATCTTATTTTGATTTATAAGAGTAGCATTTTCTTTTATCACTGAAAATTTAGAATTCATCTTTTCTTTATATCTATCACTTATACTTACACGCGCATAATTTCCTCATTTTACATGCTTGCTGGGAGTTTTCTGACTCCCCTGGGGTTTGCATGCCCCAGACTCGGGAATTGTTCTTTCTTCGCAGGACCAAGAGTACTTTAAGGATTAAGACCAGCGACAGTGATCACCTTCTCTCTCTTCACTCTCTCAGCTTCAGTTATTGAGTCTTTCTTGTAATCACTTGTGGTACTCCGGACTAAGATGTATTTTTCCCTCTTTCCTACTTTGAAAAGTTGTGGACATGTAAGAGAATTTGTCTTTTCAGAGTTTCTTTATCTATCTAGTTCCTTTGTTATTTTAGTTGCATGCTCTATGTAATAGTTCTTTTAGCAATATATCTGTATACAGGATGATCCAGAGGCGTGAATGTAACCGTATGGTTGCATTGCCGACCGAGTCACGCTCCAAATTATCATGTTTTGGACCTGGGGCGTGATAGAAAGCTGTAGTCAATTAGCGAAGCCCACAATGGATACCGGCAACCATTGTTGGCAAGAGAGATAAACTCTTCCCATAGGCAAGCTGGATAGTGGGAAACAATACCTCGATCGGCAAGGCATCTGAATTCTGATACGGCACCACACACTTTTTCAACCAAAGTACGATATAGCCAGCCAACAAAGTCTTAGGGTGGATAGGTTTCTTCGCTTGCAATAAGAAAGTTCGGAACTTAGTCCCTGCACAAAATCGACCTTGGGCACTCGCGATGGTGTAAGAGCGGGCGTCGCACTTTTTAATTAACTTGTCAATATCCGAACGGGTCAACGGTTCCAGTTCACAAATAGCTTCGCTGGTTTTCTCCAAATTCTTGAACAGGTAACCCAAGAATTGCTTCAAACTTATTTGAGGAGATTTCTTCCTCGCAACTGGGTTAGTTCCGGCCAGAGCAATCTGATAATGACACGTAAGTTCCCATAATGTATCGTATCGAGCGGGCTTATGGGTCTTCAATAGTTGCAGCTCCCGGTTGGACGGAAAATATTTCTGATACGGCATATCTCCCACTTGTAGTCCGAAGACCTTGTGCATCTCATGGAGGGGTAATTCGAATTCTCCGTTCTGAGTAAGAAAGGTGTTGGTATCTGGATTATACAGCTCTATTAATCCCAGGAAGTGGAGGGCATTCACCGGTAATCCGTATTGAGTGGCGCGAATAGCTTCATACAATCCTATCAACTTCAGTTCAGCACCCCACCGGTGCAAGACATAACCTTTCATCCTGCCCCACCACGCTTTGTTTGAAGAATGAGACCAACCAAAGCACCGGTAATTCTCAATAGGTAATTCTCGCCCTAGTTCAGCGAGACGATTCCTCACGGTGCAAGCTATTATAGGCAGCTCTCCTGTAGGCGGGTCCTTCAACCCCATTACACCGGGTTGTAATCCTGTGATGTGTTTCCTACCACTGGAACCCGGAAGTGAATGATTAGTGACGTATCCGCAAGGAACATGGGTGTGCTCTTCTGTCAGAGTCCACGGCATTTGTTGTGTCACCGCTTGCCCTCGCAACTCAACTAGCGAACGATGATGAGGAAACAGAGGGAGGTATAAATAAGTCGTGCCCTCACTATGTAACTATCGTTCATCTTCGAGCTTTACGGTGTCCGGATCCGTCACAGAATCCCCAAACATATAATGCGTCTTTCTTAAATGATGAGCAGGATCCGTGTCTTCAGGGAACGGCGCGTCTGTAATTAATTGGCGCATGATGTGACGACCCCCCTCCCGTACCAACTTAGAGAGCTCATCGGGGAAGTCCAAAGAGAATTGAGGAGTGGAAGGAATCGACGATGAGTTATCAGCGGCGACGTAGTATCTACTTCTGTGGCCATCTATCTCAAATGGAGAAAATGGCATCGCAGGGTATTCAACTGAAACACATGATGCGTAATTGTTAAACGTATTTATGAAGAAATATCAATATAATACAGGGGGTTGAACTCTTCTCACCAATCCGTGAGATAGAGTCACTATCTTGTAATTGGCGAGACGATTTTAACTGTATCACGAATACGCAAAATGACGTACATTATTATATGAAGCGTAATACGGTAAAAAATCGCCCCATATTGCCTTAAGATGCAATTTGACCAAGCAAAACATATCCGATAAGCGTCCATCTCCACAAAGGAGGATATCAGTTCTTCCCAACTGCCTCACCAAGGAGAACAGAGCGGGGATGTAATATAGAAGCGTCCCCCACAAAGGAGGATATCAGCTATTCCCAACTGCCTCACCAAGGAGGACAGAGAGGGGATGCGATATGCAGCATGATATGATAAAAATTGAATTCATAAGTAAGAAAATTACCCATGAAGGATAAATGCTCCCTCTCAGGCGACTGAGTAGCTGAGAGGCTCCTCGGGAGGCGTGATTTCCTCGTAGACATGGCTAATCTGCAATAAGGGATCAACAACTCAGTTAAAAAAATCGGGATATATATATATATATGACAGGAGGTGAGATCGGCAGCAGTCAGGAATTTTCCAACGCCTGCAATGTGTATGACAATGTTCAGCCTCCACACCGATGTATAGTAGGGTGGGCTCACATGTCATACACTTGCCAGCCGTAGGTAAATTTCCATACGCTGCCAAGCTCACCCCGTTCTCTCTCTCTCTCTCTCTCTCTAGTATATATATATAGTTATATATACTATACTATATATATATATATATATATATATAATATATTATATATATATATATATATATTAAACTTAAAAGGGAAAATTGGTTTGTGTCCGACCAGCGTGCACACGGGTCGGATCCATCTGACCCGCATAAACGCGGGTTAAACCCACTTCGGCTGTTTTCTTCGTATTCTCGCCTGATTTCGCCCGTTTTCGGAATGTTCGGAGTTTAGTTTCATCTCCCGGATAATTTCGCAGCATTTTTGCTTATTTTTGAAATATTCGAGACCTAATTTTATATTTTTGGGTGGCTTCGCGACATTTTTGCTTATTTTCAGAATATTCGGGATCCAAGTTTATGTTTCCGGGTAGCTTCGCGATATTTTCACCTGTTTTCAGAATATTCAAAACCCACACTCCAACGGGTATACGAGTCTAAACTGTTTCCCATTTTTGATGGGAAGTTCCTGGAGAATATTATAATAATTCTTAAGGATAACCCGGCAACCTCCGATGAGTACACGAGGTTAAACTGATTCCCGAAACTCCCAGGAGTACACGAGTATAAACTGGTTCTCCTCAGGTTAATGCGAAACCCTAGGGTCAACACCGGTCGACGCGTAGACCTAGGTCAACGCCGGTCAACGCGTTACGATGAGAAATGCTGCGAAACCCTAGGGTCAACGCCGGTCAATGCGTAGCCCCAGGTCAACACCAGTCAGCGTGTTGCAATGAGAATCGATGCGAAACCCTAGGGTCAACGCCAGTCAGCGCGTTGCGATGAGAATCGATACGAA
The DNA here is from genome assembly GCF_001876935.1 of Asparagus officinalis. NCBI lineage: Eukaryota > Viridiplantae > Streptophyta > Magnoliopsida > Asparagales > Asparagaceae > Asparagus > Asparagus officinalis. The sequence goes on along the minus strand of NW_017972830.1, from coordinate 16,518 downwards.
ACCCTAGGGTCAATGCCGGTCAACGCGTAGTCCTAGGTCAACTCCAGTCAGCGCGTTTGTGATGAGAATCGATGCGAAACCCTAGGGTCAACGCCGGTCAACGTGTAACCCCAGGTCAACGCCAGTCGATGCGTTACGATGTATATAATTAGTTCAAAAGTCAATTTAGTGACACGAGTCAAAACCTACTCACCAATTCCGGTTCAAGGCTTTAACAACGGTCAGACGATAAACGCCGCACCGGGAAAAAATTTTCAGCTATTCGACAAAATACAGAATAGATTGAAATATGGAGAAGTCAAGAATATGAACCAGCTGTAGGTCCTTTAACACCGACTGAAGGTGGAGGCCCATCATATCCAAAGCATTTCAGACTCCTTTATAAAAGAATGAGGCTAAAACACTTTGGAGGGGGTATCTGTAGGCGTCTAAAATTACCTATGAGAGCCCGCACGAAACTCGAAGCAAAGAGTAGACGAATCAAGAAGGTTCACGTCATTCAGTTCGCGCATGTCGGTCAACACACGCGCTTCAATCAGCTCGCGTGCGTCGGTCAGCACGCGCACGTCAATCAGCTTGTGCGCGTCGGTCAACACACGCAGATCAAGCAACTCGCGCGTGTCGGTCAACACGCGTACATCAATCGGCTCGCGCGTCGGTCAACACGCACGCGTCAATTAGTTCGTGCGCGTCGATCAACGCGCACGCGTCAATCAGTTCGTACACGTCAATCAACCCGCACGCGTCAATCAGTTCGTGCGCGTCGATCAACACGCGCACGTCAAACAACACGCGCAAGTCAACCAACGCGCGTTCGACGGTAAGTCTCGCGACGAAGCGTACAAGTCAACAAATCGACCAAATACGCGAAAAGAACAAGACCCGGAAAAAAAATACCAGGAAGAGAAAAAGTCGACGGACCCGCGCTAGCGCAGGACGAGACAGATCGACCCGCGCAAGCGCGGGTCGGTTGATTCTGACCCGCGCAAGCTCGGGTCGGATGATTCCGACCCCCGCAAGCGCAGGTCGGATTTGACTGACCCGCGCAAGCGCGGGTCGGATTTGACCGACCCGCGCAAGCGCAGGTTGGATCTGTCCAACCCGCGTCGCGCAGTCTAAGACCCGAAACGCGTTTTGACGGTTTTGAAGTGGTTTTTCGTAGGATTTATCTGTTCTAGGGGTTCCTAACTGACTTGATATCATCCCCAAATGTGGTTAGGCTGTTGTTAACTGAAGATAGAGCCAAATCACTTGTTCTCATCCAAATAACCGCATCTGATGCCTATAAATATGATCCAAAGGCCTCAATTTTGCAGCTCTGGAATTTTATCAAGAGGACGAGGTGCTGCTGGATTGAAGAGTCAAGGAGCACAAAATTTTAGCGAAGGCTAGCGGGATCCCGGTGAACTTCGGTACAAAGGAGAAGCCGTTCGAATGATCTGAAGCCCGTACGTCCGTTCCTTGAGATTAGGCTTTGTCTTAATCTCAAGAAGAGCTACTGATTTCGCTTAGTCGATCTCAGCGCTTCAAGCAAATACCCCCTTCGTGAGGTAGAAGCTCTGCCCAATTTTCCGAGAACCGGATCTGATTCGCGGTCGTCCACGGATTAACCCGGCACCGGCAAAGAACCCACGCAAGCAAAAGACGATAAACGGATCTTGTGTTTATTTTCAAGAGAGTTATAATTGTTTTATTTTCGTTATTTGAATTCATTTGTAACGACTGAAGTTTAATGAAATCAATGATGAAAACAGCTTTCGACGAAAACAAATGACTCTCAACAAATACTTTGGTAGGTTTCATGGAAACCCTCAACATTATGTTTTTCCCACTAAATGGCGAAAATATTTACCGCACGATTCCCAAACTGACTGAAATACTGCTAGGACTAAATAAGTCCATAAGATTGGCCCGTAATTGCTAATATATTACTGTTGATAAAAGGAAAATTTTGGTAGATTGGTCCGTAAGACTGGAGTCGATGTTGAGGGCTCCATGATTCTCTTTGATGTTTGATGTTGATCTTTCGTTGAGAGTGCTAAGATACATAGAAAAAGTATCAGATTGATGATGGTGGCAGCTCCCTATGGAATGTGAGTGTGCCTATGGCTACCACACTACCGTGGATGTGTTCTTATAATATATTTTTGGGCTTTATTCTATGTTCATCGAGACGCTAATCTGAAATTGGCGGACAAGAAATAGCTATTAAATATGCATGTTAATGGGTTGGGCCTTACCGCCTTACTATGGTTAGGGAGTGACATTTTTCGGCCTACATCAATTTCCGCCACTAGTAGAAAAACGAGTAACCTAGACGGAAAATTCCGTCTAGGTTGCTCCATTTCCCATTTAGATTACGGATTTCCGTCTAGTTTGTTCGTCTAGTATAATTCCGTCTAGGTTGAAGCAAACTAGACAGAATTTCGTTTAGGTTGACTAATCTAGACGGATATCAACCTAGACGGAATGTGAAAACCGTCTAGTTTGCAACCTAGACGGAATTTCGTCTAGGTTGGCAACCTAGACGAAATTCCATCTAAGTTGTAGCAACCTAGATGGAATTTCTATCTAGGTTGTTACTATAGACTGTCTAGGTTGCTACTGCTACAGTAATTTTTTATTTTTTTTTATTTTTATTTTTATTTTTTTTGTCAGTATCTAACACCAAATCATGTTCATATCCAACACAATCTAATTATATTTTAATATCAAATACAATGATATTCAAATAACACATTCGCCAAAATACTAGAGCGAAACATAAATTATTTATATAGACAATAACTAATTTTCACACGTCAAGAATTTATACAATAAAAGAGTTCGTGAAAATCATGAGAAATGTAAATTTACAGATGTGAAGAGGAGTAGAGACAAAGTAGTATTTTTCCCAATCAGAATCAAAGAAATCGGCATCCTTCATTTCAGAGTAGTATGCATGTCCTCATCCTGTATCAATACCAGATAAAAAAATCCAAATAAGAAACAAATAATCCAATAAAACAAACCAAATGAATATAAAACATAAGCCAAAATCAGTGTATTATCATATTGCGCCACCCTTCATCCATCTACTAAGATCTTGAAAATGGATATTAAGTTGTTGCTATAGTGATCTATCATGTGCTAATCTCCAGATCTTGAAAATGTTAAAATTGGCATTGCCAAACATAGACAAGCCAAAAAGAAAACATGTTTTGGCTAACACAAAAGTTCATAATCAAATAATTTCATTCCTTAGCCAAAGTTCATAGATCAACATATGTTTATTATCTACAATATTCCATTTATGCAACAAGTAACTTGCAATGAATGGGAAAAGTCATAGCCTTATCGGTTGACACTGATTTGTATATTAGTGACATTTCATGACTGGATTCTAATCACGAATACATTGGATTCCGAATTTTGATACAAAAGGTTGTGGTCTCAGATTTGAACCAATTCCTAGAATCCTTTCTAAGCATTATATTTACAATTTTAAATATTCACAAAAGCAATAAATGAATGGATGTCAGACCTATTTTCTTTGAACTCCTTAGACTGGTTTTGAATAGGCATACATGAATCAATTTCTTTTGCTCCTTAGACGCTTTAAACCGATTTGCAGCTGTAATTTCCTTTCTGTAAATATTTAGTACCTAATGTAAGGTGATGTAAGCCACGAAATAAGGCACATAGGCTTCCACTATGCTCAAATATTAAGAAATGTGATACTGAAAAATATCTAAGTACCAAATAAGCCATTCTTCCTATGACCCTAAAGGCAAAAAATAACTCCCATAATACATACAAGTGACATAAGAAAGTATCATATCAACTGAGAAATCATCAATCTTCACAAATTGAAGAAATGAAATAGATGTACCTGTTACACATTTCACCCACTGTGAGCTTGAAAATGCCTTCACCACTAGCCTTGAGTGTCCTGCGAAGGTCACCGTACAAGAGTGTTACACGACGTAACATTTGCACTAGAGTCCTCCAACTTGTCCCAGTTTTGGTATGCCTTCAGGATCATTTCTTGCACATAAGCCTGTAAAAAAGCTCCAATATATTAGTGCCATAACTAATAAGATAGATGATATTATACAAGAGTGTGAGACCACCTGAACATTTTTGCAAAGTGATAAGAAACAATATATATATACGTATATATATTACAACTTAAATGAAAATATATCAATTCATAACCATAGTAAATAAAAATGTAACTTTATCATTAAACTTGTCACTAAAGATCTATCTGATACTGGTTAACAGATCTAATATATTAATCAATTACAACTTACAACTGCAAATAAAAAAGTACAACACTCTTCTATTTGAGATAGTTTCATTTTTCTTTAATCCAAACTTTAATATTCTCCTAACAAATTTGAAACCAATCTCTCTGAATGACACTTGAAGACTTTGCTTTCTTGCTTGATGTAGTCAAGTTCACTTTTATAAACTTTTTTGACCAGTCTTGTTTGAAAACCTAAAGAACCAAGAAAAGAATAAACGCACTCAGTATAGATTTAGCTGAAGAGAGTAGAGAAAAAATAATTTTTTCGAATGGTAAAGTTATTAGTGACACTTAGCTGATCAAATATAGTAAAGTAGTACGGAAAATGAGCTATTTTAACATCTTCAAATCTAATGTAAATAATGACCATGAACATGAACAAAGATGGGAGGATAGGCAATGCCACATCTGTGTAGAATCATTTCAAATACTTATACTGATGGAGATTCATGAAAATACTTGTTCTATTCACTTGGGTCTTGAGACTCTGGACTGTGAAGGCAAAACAACGCCCACATACGCACAATGTAACACACACATATGAAAGCTATATCCACATGTACATATGGAGACTAATACACATAATCCATCTTACCTCAATGCCATTTCAGGCACAACAATGACCATGCAAAACATTTCATAATTCCTTCAACAAGTTTGAATTCTTATGCATGATTAAAATATATAGTGATTTATGAATTTTGTTCAAGTGAGCCTATGGAATTTAAAGTTGTATAATTCGGTACTTGTGGTATGTCCTTAATCCATAAGAAATCAGTGCATGTGTGCTGACAAATGTACAATAATAAAGAATTATAGAATGACATACATAATAGAAGATATGCAACCAATAAAAAAATAATAGCCTAAAAAGAAATTTTACCTAAAACATGTGCTATTAATAAGCAAGATAGCTCACCTAAAAGCATGTAAGAAAATTTGTACCAACTGAATGATTCAATCTAAAATACATAGAACATCAATATGCTAATCAACATTTCCAAGTCATCAAATATTATCAGTTAGAACTAATTTAATTAATAATTATAAGTGAGATCTAAAATAAGTTTACTCATATAGAAGCCAATCAAGAAGTTAGAAATTGAGAACAATTAAATGATATATTCTTTCAAACAAATTAAACTAAGAGAGAGATATTGTCATGAGAATAAAAAAGGGCAAAATAATTTCATTAAGCAAATAACAAAATAAAAAGGAGGAGCGGGAGAGGCCGAGGGAGGCGAGGGTTTGGGAGAGCTTGTGGGCGACGAAGCCGGACTTGCCGACGCCGGTGAAGAAGACGACGGAGGGGGAGGCGGAGAGGACGGACTGGGCCTGGCCCAGGACACGCTGCTGTGATTTGAAGAGCAGGGAGAGCTCGTCCGGCTCGATTTGGGCTGGGGCTGGAGAGGCCGAGGTGGAAGGCGGAGTGGGGGAAGAGGTGGCGGCGTGGAGATGAGGGAGAGAGAGATTTGGGGGTTTGTAGAGAGAGAAAGGGTTTGGCCAGTTTGGGGGTTACGGTGAGGGGAGAAAATCGAGACGGGGAAATAAAAAAATAGGCGGGGAAATGAAAAAAAAGAGGGGGAGGTACTAATTTTTTTAGGCAATCTAGACGGTAATTCCGTCTAGATTGAGTGCTTATTTAAAAAAAATAAAAAACCGTCTAGTTTGTCAATCTAGACGGAAATTTTCATCTAGATTGACTCAAACTAGATGGAACAAACTAGACGGAATTTTTTCCATCTAGTTTGCCTCAAACTAGACGGAAAAAAACTCTGTCTAGTTTGTTCCGTCTAGCTTGTTCATTTTTCTACTAGTGCGCTTCTTTTTCAGTTAAATATGTGAGTTCATAAGAAATACTGCAAGATATTGTTGCCATGTTGAGTAATCACAGGGTAGCAAGAGAAGAGACAATATTAGTGAACAAGTAGAAAAAGAGTGAACAAGTCCTTAGAGCTAAATTCGCTCTAGAGGAAACCCAGGGAAAGCTACAGGATGACCCCCTCAACCCTGTATTGATTAACCAGAAAAAAGAGTGCCTTTCCAACTACAATAAACTTCTAAACTGTGAGTTATCTTTCTTTCAACAAAAAGCCAGAATAAAGTGGAGCATTAAGGGAGATAAATGTACAAGCTACTTTCACTCAGTTCTCAAGGTCAAAAGACATCAGAACAGAATTCTAGTTCTCTATAACAGCTCAGGTGTTAGGCTCACTGAGGGAGAAGACATTATAAGTGAGCTAATCTCCTACTACAAGAACCTGATGGGCAAAGCAAGAGCTACGAAATCTCCTGACATCAGGATAATTCAACATGGACCCTGCTTGAATGAAGATCACATTAGGATCTTATCTTCACCTGTTTCCAAAGAAGAAATCAAGAAAGCAGTATTCTCTATATCAGATCAAAAGTCCTCTGGTCCAGATGGTTATGGTGCATCTTTCTATAAATCTGCGTGGCCAGTGATAGAAAAGGAGGTTACACTTGCAATAGAAGACTTCTTCAAAACTGGCAAATTACTGGGAGCTGTAAACCCAACCTCTATCACACTCATACCCAAGGTACACTGTCCAAGCTCCCCATCTGATTTTAGGCCAATTTCTTGTTGTAATTGCCTTTACAAAATTATATCAAAAATCCTTGCTAATAGAATACAATCTGTTATAGGGATCCTGATCAATGATTCTCAAAGTGCTTTTGTGAAGGGAAGGCACATAGTAAATAATATCTTGTTAGCTCATGAGTTAGTCAAGGATTATGGCAGGAAAAATATCTCCCCAAGAGCCATGATTAATATTTTGTTAGCTCATGAGTTAGTCAAGGATTATGGCAGGAAAAATATCTCCCCAAGAGCCATGATTAATATTTACATTAGAAAAGCTTTCGACACAATCAGTTGGAATTTCATAAGGGAGATGTTGGATGGTCTGGGTTTTCCAAAATTTTTGTGTGACAGGATTATGACTTGCATTACTACTCCAAAATATTCCATCTCACTCAATGGCTGTTTACATGGATATTTCAAAGGGGAAAGGGGGCTGAGGCAAGGAGATCCACTCTCCCCTTATCTGTTTATATTGGGAATGGAATATCTCTCACGAAGCTTAGATCTATTGAAGCAAGATAGAACTTTTAAATTCCATCCAAGATGTGGGAGGCTCAAAATATCACACTTAATCTTTGCTGATGTTCTCTTATTATTTAGTAAGGGTGACTTGAATTCAATTCAGAAATTATACCAATGTGTCACAAAATTCAGTGATGTCTCTGGCTTAGAAGCAAATCCAAGCAAGTGTGCTATCTTCTATGGAGGAGTAGAGGAAGAAGTTAAAGAAACAATCCAATCCTATCTGGGGTTTACTGAGGGAAAAATGCTTATTAAATATTTAGGTGTTCCCCTAGTGTGCAAGAGACTAACATACCTGTACTGCTCCCCTCTCTTCACCAAAATCACTAACCAGTTCCAGGAATTTTTGAAGCTCAAGAACTTGTCTTATGCAGGCAGGTTACAGATCATCAAGAGTGTCATCCTTGGCATACAAATATACTGGACATCCAGCTACGTTCTCCCAGTTAAGGTGCTTCAAAGGGTGGATGAACTTTGCAGGAATTTCCTTTGGGGGAAAAATGATCAAGCTTTCAAAACTCCACTGGTATCCTGGGAAAGGGTTTGCACAGATAAAATGTATGGTGGATTGGGGATTTTTTCTTCAATCATATGGAATAAAGCTGCAGCTTTAAAAACCCTATGGGATATACACACTAATAAAGAGCTCTTATGGATCAAATGGGTTCATGGAACTTATCTCAGGCGCAGAAGTATATGGCAGGTAGAAATCAAAAGAAGTGATTCCTGGTTATGGAAGCAGTTGCTGAAAATCAGAAATAAAGCTATGGATTACTGTGGAGGGGAGGTTAATCTAATTAGCGTAATCAGTTCCTGCTGCAGGAACTCAGAAATTACCTTGTCAGACTTATATCGTGCCTTAATCCCCACTACAAATAGAGTGCCATGGAATGTAACAATCTGGGGGAGACTAAATTACCCCAAGCACTCTTTCATCTCTTAGTTAGCAGTCCAAGATAGACTACTAACTCAGGATAAGCTGTTGAGAAGAGGGGTCATTCAAAACAATAACTGTGCACTGTGTGCAGGTTCAGAAGCTGAAACTCGAAACCACTTGTTCTTTGAATGTGCGTTTTCGAGAGATGTTTGGAATGGAGTTATGAATTGGTTACAATTCAACTGGAAAAGCTGCGATTGGAATCAATTGATGAGCTGGTATGAAGCAAACCAAAGGAGAAAAGCTTTCAAGATCAATGTTAAAAGAATGGCCCTCACTTCCTCTATCTACAATATATGGTTGGAGCGCAATGGAAGGATTTTTAAGCAGAGTTTCAAAACTGTTGTGCAAATCATCAAAAACATCAAGCTGGACTTGCTGATAGTAGTTCTTAACAGTGGACTACCTGGGGAAAATAAAAACTGGATGATCTCCTTATAGATGTAACAGGGGATTAGTAGCTGAAAATGTTTCACTGGGAAATTCATAAGAGGAGTGTCTGGCTCATGGCATGATAAACCTCAGCGGGAATACATGTGCAGGTTGTAACAGATATCCCTGATACATGTTTTCAGGTCTATGATCTTTGTTGAAGAGTCAATAGGAGAAGTTAGAAACAGTATTACGGCTCTAGTAAATGTTTCATTGAGATTTAGATACTAAATTTGTTATCTCACAAATGTGATGAGATTCTTGATGTACATTCTCTTTTCATATTGGTTGATGAATAAAATTTTTCATTTACCAAAAGAGAAGAGACAATACTTTGACTTCGATCCCATGATTGGTATTTGGGCTTTTATATTTGTATGAGCTGTCTTTAGTCGCGCGCAAGCAAATAAAAGGACCGACTGTTTGATTGGCGACGACACGCAAATTAAACAAAGCTCGCCATTCGACTGAACTGGTTGGTGGATTGGCGAAGATGGTCTTGCAATTCAATGAAAAACTAGAGGGCCATTTGTAGCTAAGTCCAAATCAAAAGATATAGACAAAGTACACAAACCCCTGGCTACGAAGTTATATGCATGCTAAAACAACCGTATAGCTTTTACATTAATTAGGTGACCCTATCGTAGTTTTCTTCATAATCCCATCCCTACCTGATAATTGGCTATTCAAAATTATATTACTTTTTTTAATCATCCTGATTGGCATGGTTTTTTTCCGTTTTTTCTTTTTATTATTATAAAAAAGATGGAACCTCCCTGCTAGATTTCAGCTAGGGTTGTCAAATGGGTGGTTTTGGTTGGGTCATAAATGGGTGGGTACATTTATGACCATTTGACTATTTATAATCCATTTAGCATTTGCTAAATGTGTCACTTCTAATCCACTCATTTACTAAATGGGTGGTTCATGGGTGACCAATAACCTATTTAGTTATGATATTTTTATATATATGTAAGTTTCAAGGATCTACTTGTAAACTTTCAGGCGGTTTTCTGCAAACTTCAGGGGGTTATTAGGTTTGGACCAGAATTACCATCCCTTTCCAGCCAAAGCTTCACTACTAAAAATGGAATGCACGACCCAACCCTCGAGTGTACTCCTATCATAGTCTGCGAAGCACATATATCATCACAACCACTTTGCACTTGCACAATCATGTTTTTACCCATTCTTATTTACAAACAAAACATTGTGATCTCTCATTCTAATCTATGGGTAGGGGATGATCCGCCCTCCACCTTCTTCATCATGATGAATTTGGCACGCCATTGGAGCTACCAAGTATCTCCTAGCTCCCCGCATAGGTTCCTCCATTGCATCAGCTCCATCACTAGTAGTGATAGCTACAGGAAAACTTCTACCGAGCAAAAATAAAGCGAAGCAAGAAATTTTTGCTCATATACTTGAAGAGAATGAGTGCTTTTATGTGTAAAAACTTTATTATTTCTCTCTCTCCATAGGCACCTGTTGGGCGTAGAGTCACGCCCTCACGCCGTAGAAGCGATATCACCTGAGGGAGAGCCCTGGCTTTCGTTTTCACAAAAGCACAAGTTAACCTCTATATTCTTGTTTCTTAAAGGAAACTAGAATAGAAAGTGAAATACTTAACAAAGTGAGGTATACACTCTTCCTCTCAGCAGTTCTAGGACTGAATGTCGAGGAAACCAACAAGCAATAGTCAACTCTTGTTCCAGCTCAACCTCTCATCAGTTCTAGGACTGACTTGTCGAGGAAAACTACAAGCAATACCAACTCACGGTAAAAGACGAGACAACAGATTTACGTAGCTCGACAAACTTGCCTACGTCCACGGGAGGGGGGGTTTCACTATGAAGAAAATACCAAACTTATACAAGCTCTCTTTTCCTCACTCTTCTCTTTTCCTCCACTCTAGATTTTCCCCACTCTCAACTCTCTTAAACTCCTCTCCTATTTATAGGGAATGAAGAGGGTGTGGGCTGAACCAAGGGAGCATGGGCTGGACATTGGGGAAAGAGAATCCCGTGCCCCCTCCCATGCTTGTACCCTCACAGCATGGGCTAGAGCAGCCTAGTCCCCCCATGCTCGTTCACAGCATGGTCAAGAGCATGGTCCCCACGTTCATAATGGTCTGTTTGTATATATATATATGTATATACATATGTAAACTGTTGATTTCAGTCCACGTGCTGGTCGTTTGACTAAGAATCGGTCGACCAATAGCTCTTCAGGAGCTGGGTTTCGGGTCGGGCATGTTTTGTATATTTATATGTATATACCCGAATCTCTCTTTAGGAGGGGGTTCTGTAGGCTGTCTAAAAATCACAATAGATAGCTTATCCCCCATCAACCACCGATGATGGAAGTTACAATCTGACGACTTCCAGAAGGCTATAATCTGAAGACTTTCGCGTAGATCGCTGAAGGTTACAATCTGACGACCTTCACGACAACTGATGGAAGCTCTATTTCAACAGCCTTCACAATCAACATCGGGAGTTACAATCTGACGACTCTCATATTCTCAAGGAGCCAAGACGAAGATTACAAGACAATGATCTTTGCAACGCTATGACAAAAAGAGATTACTTGGTGATAATCTCTGCAAGGCAAGACGCGGAGGTCCTCCCTGTGTTTCAACATCAAAACGCCAAGGTCGAATCCGCGTTACAACATCAAAACGCCAGGGTCGAACCCCGCGTCACAACATCAAAACGCCAGGATCGAACCCCGCGTCACAACATCAAAAACGCCAAGGTCGACCCTCGCGTTGTCGGCTAAAATCGAGGAATTGGAAGCCCGCCTCAATGTCATTGCTAACAGAAGTGAGCTCCAAGATGAGAGAGTTGCCAGGCCCTACCCTGCCGAATGGGATGCAGCCCCTTATCCTCCAAAATTTGAAGTCCCGACGCTACAAGCTTTTGACGGCACGGGATCACCGAACCAACATATCTATCATTTCAAGTCACAGACTGGGAATGTAATATCAAACGATGCCATACTGGCTCGATTGTTCATTGGCACCCTTAAGGGAGTTGCCTTTGAATGGTTCAGGAAACTACCTGCCGGATGTATCCAAAGGTGGGCAGATTTAGAGAGACTCTTCCTGTCAAGATTTTTTGAAGAGGATACAGAAGTCTCCATCCATACCCTTCTCGCCACTAAGCAGAAGAAGAGGGAATCCGTCAAAGCCTTCGTTAAAAGGTTCCGAACCATGGCTCTCCGGTGTTCGTCAGGTATGACACAGTCTACCTTAGTAGAGACCTGTCGACACAACCTGCAGACCAACATCCTAGCTCGAATAGGGGTTGCAGAATGTCGTTCTTGGAGACAACTGATCTCTCAAGGCGAACAGGCTCAGAAGATTATTGCCAGGATCAAAGCTGAAGAACAAAGTGGGCAAGATCAGCCCGAGCAATCGGACATTCCATCGCCACCGTGAAGAACCCAGTTTTAAACAAAGGAGAGAATCAAATCCGTTCTCTCCTCTTTTGTAATCAAGTTGTAATCGGAATCAAAGAAATACAAATCAATTTTCTTTATTCTCTTCTTTGCAATTTTTTCCTACAAACAAAAGATGGCGACTCTGCTGGGGAAAGGCTTCTCTGACGAAGAAGTGGTGGTGCAATCCGATGTTCATCTCACTGGAACAATCATCGAAACTCTCGTGGTAGAGTTTGATCAAGCCAAGTTTGAGAAGGCTATCTCCTCTGGATCCCTTAGCCCCAAGGCTATGCGCAAGATCCACAAAGTTTCCAAGGAGACTAAATCTCCAACTGTTGCTGGAACGCCAAAGAAAGTCCTCTCCTTTGGCCAAAATTCGTCGAACAGCCCCTCCGCTCCAGGAGCGGGCTCGACTTCTGCTGAACTCGCACAGCGAGTTGAATATCCCACCTCCGCGTCAACACGACGTGCCACAGGCCTTAACCGGCCTATAAAGGAGACGAGCTCCATAAACGTCAACGACGCTGCTGCTAAGGCTTTGAAACAGGCCAAGAAGAACGCTGCTCGTCGAAGAAGAAGGTCTCAGCGACGAGCACAACTTCGAGAAAATCGATCCTCCAACCAACGCAAACTTCGCGTTCGTGAGCCTAAACGCGACCCTGAACTTCGCATTTATGAGCCCAAACATGAGCTTCGCGAGAACCAGACTGAACGCGGCCCTCAATGGCGCGTTTTACAGCCAAAACGCGAACCTCGAGCTTTCGTTGAACGCGAACTGCAACTTCGCGTTTCCCAGTCAATGCCAAACGCGACCTTCGCGTTTCAAGTACCAAACGCGACCTTCGCGTTTCAAGTGCCAAACGCGACCTTCGCGTTTCAAATGCCAAACGCGACCCTCGCGTCCCAAGTTCCAAATCCAATACCGCGCCTGGTGTATATTGTGGAGCCGGTCCTGTCCAATCATGGATATAAGAAGTTTATGGATTCAAGGCATCTCAACCAGATCCATATTCACCAAGAGCCAGTCCTGTCCAATCATGGACGGGGGGTTCCAGTTCAAACCTCACAATCAGTGAGTAATTCTCCTCGAATGTTTATAACAGATTCGAGAGAGTTCACATCGAGAGAAAGATCGATGCAACAAGTCATTCGTTCATTTCAATGTGAACGACTGATTCCTACGGTCCTCTCGGGACGCCAATGCTGCTCATATGCGGCCCAATTGCTGGTGTTCAACCAATTTACGAACGTTGCTTTACCCAACCAACGACGGCGTTCACATAAGAAGAATACTTCTGAGGATGAATACCTTAGAGTCACTTCTAACATGATCGGCAGAGGGAGATCATCAGTTCCTAGTTCCGATGAGTCAGAGAACGATCAGTCTCCTGGCTTGAAAGACTTCCTGAATAAGTCTGATGGAGTTTATCAACATACTCGGACGCGAACAGGAGCCATTCCCCCTGTCAACTATCGGAGTTTAGCCAGGGGAACCAATTCCAATGATGAACACTCAGCCATTGCAGAGTCCCAGTCATCAAGCTCTTTTGTTGAACATGAGAGCTACGCTTATATGACGGGAAACCATGAAGATCTCGCGAAGAGACTTGATGAGCAGGAGGCCATGCTCAAATCTCAGCAAGAGGCCATCAATGAACTCCTGGCCCTGTTGACTCAACTCGTCGCAGACAAGGCCAAATCTCAGAAGACAGATTCGCCACTCAGGCAAGAATCTTCCCGAAGGGAAAGAACGTCTTCGTCCCGACCTCACACAAGCAAAGGGAAGGGAAAAATGGTTGATGACACGGCTTCTGACCAAGAAGCCCACAACCTGGAATCTTCCTCTGATGAAGGAAGAGAGACGGAGTATGAGCAAAATCCTCAGTCGGCTAAAATCGAGGAATTGGAAGCCCGCCTCAATGTCATTGCTAACAGAAGCGAGCTCCAAGATGAGGGAGTTGTCAGGCCCTACCCTGCCGAATGGGACGCAGCCCCTTATCCTCCAAAATTTGAAGTCCCGACGCTACAAACTTTTGACAGCACGGGATCACCGAATCAACATATCTATCATTTCAAGTCACAGACTGGGAATGTAATATCAAACGATGCCATACTGGCTCGATTGTTCATTGGCACCCTTAAGGGAGTTGCCTTTGAATGGTTCAGAAAACTACCTGCTAGATGTATCCAAAGGTGGGCAGATCTAGAGAGACTCTTCTTGTCAATATTCTTTGAAGAGGATACAGAAGTCTCCATCCATATCCTTCTCGCCACTAAGCAGAAGAAGAGGGAGTCCGTCAAAGCCTTCGTTAAAAGGTTCCGAACCATGGCTCTCCGGTGTTCGTCAGGTATGACACAGTCTACCTTAGTAGAGACCTGTCGACACAACCTGCAGACCAACATCCTAGCTCGAATAGGGGTTGCAGAATGTCGTTCTTGGAGACAATTGATCTCTCAAGGCGAACAGGCTCAGAAGATTATTGCCAGGATCAAAGCTGAAGAACAAAGTGGGCAAGATCAGCCCGAGCGATCGGACCAAGCCCAATCTTCTCCTAAGCAATCGGACCAAGCTCATTCTTCCCAGTCAGAACCAGAAGATACTACGACCACTGAAGCTAATCCTCTTCAGTAGGATGCCGGGTCTCCAATAACTATCACGTTAACAACTACCTCTGATAGTCAAGCTCGTTAGATTGTGGCCCACTAGGCGACGTGCCATGTCTACCCTTTTTCCCCATGCACTTATTCAAGACTGGGGGTTGATTTATTTGTAGTTCATTGGATTCTGAGCAATAAATTTTCTGAGTTGTTATGTTTAATAGAATACCTCTGTTAACCATAAAATTTACCAGAACTATCACGACCATCAACTTGTCAATCCGTTTTAATAGGATGGCAGGTCCACTAAAACTATCACGTTAATGATCACCTCTGATAGTCTGCTTTCTCCAAATTTCCCCACCAATCTTCTTCAAATAGGATGGCGGGTCTATCAAAACTATCACGTTAATGATTACCTCTGATAGTCCATTCCCTCCAAATTCTCTTGTTAATCCTCTTCAAGTAGGATGACGGGTCCACAAAAACTATCACGTTAACAGTTACCTCTGATAGTCAAACTCATCAGATAATGGCCTACCAGGTGATGTGCCTCTATTTCGACTTCATGGATAGTGCCTCACTAGGCGATGTGCCTTGTCTACCTCTTTTTCTTCCCCTGCTAAGCCTTAATCAAGACTGGGGGTGGGTTGCTTGGAATCCATTGGATTAAGAGTAACAAATCTTTCACATCGTCAAGTTAACATTACACTTCTGACGATCATCATCCCCACAGAGTATGCATTCAACTTGCATCACTCCCAATTTGTCACGTTAACAATATACCTCTGACAACAGTCAACTTATCAATCCTCGAACATAGGATGATATCTCAAATCGCAATCTTCCCCAGCAAGACACTAAGTCTTCAAAATCAAATTCAAATCACAGGTATCAAAACTCATTGTTCCTGATGATAAACTCACCTAGCAAGTCTCCCCAGCGAGACGCTAATTTCCAAAATCTTGTGCAAGTCACAAGTACACAAATCTGTCACGTTAACATCAAACCTCTGACAATCCACTTATCAATCCTCGTCAAAAGGATGATAAGTCCACAAAGTTGCTCCAATCGCAACATCATCCTGTCACGTTAACACTAAACCTCTGACAAACCACTTATCAATCCTCGTCAATAGGATGATAAGTCCACAAAGTTGCTCCAATCACAACATCCTCCTGTCACGTTAACACTAAAACTCTGACAATCCACTTATCAATCCTCGTCAATAGGATGATAAGTCCACAAAGTTGCTCTAATCGTAACATCCTCATGTCACGTTAACATCAAACCTCTGACAAATCCACTTATCAATCCTCTTTAATAGGATGATAAGTCCCCAAAGTTGCTCTAATCGCAACATTATCCTGTCACGTTAACATCAAACCTCTGACAAATCCACTTATCAATCCTCTTTAATAGGATGATAAGTCCACAAAGTTGCTCCAATCGCAACATCCTCATGTCACGTTAACACTAAACCTCTGACAATCCACTTATCAATCCTCTTCAATAGGATGATAAGTCCCCAAAGTTGCTCTAATCGCAACATCATCCTGTCACGTTAACACTAAACCTCTGACAATCCACTTATCAATCCTCGTCAATAGGATGATAAGTCCACAAAGTTGCTCCAATCACAACATCCTCCTGTCACGTTAACACTAAACCTCTGACAATTCACTTATC
>NW_017972829.1:0-780 GCF_001876935.1 Asparagus officinalis | reverse complement strand
GCGATGGCCTACTGGGGCCTTGTCCTTTCTTGACCGCCAACTTCTTGGTCCTCACTTGCTGCCCCGTCAGTAGAGTGGAAATTTCGGTTGTCTGTGACTTTAGGCCAATTGCCTCCTCGGGGCGGAGGTTCCCCCTTAACCTTTTGTGGGACCTAGCCGTAAAACCCCAAAATTTTTAAAAATATTATTATCAATGATAATAAATAAGTTTTATTATAATTAGTGATCATTCTGGGATGAATGGATCACATTGGAATCGATTTGAGATCGATTCGCAGTTTTAGCTTCGGTATCACGAGTCTACTGAAAACTGTTACTATTTTATTTTTAGTAATTTTTTATTGATCATACAGACACAATGTTTGTGTTATTGATCTTAGAATCTTGAGACGATGATGTGGTTAAAGTTTCGTTGAGTTCTAACAATGGAGACTAAAACACTATTTTGAGACGATATTGCGTTTACTAACATCTGTCGTATTTGTATTTTTTATAATTTTTCTATTAATCATATGGATATGATATTTACACCATTGATCTTAGAATATCGAGACGATGCTATGGGTAAATTTTCGTTGCTTTCTGAGAATGAAGTTTGAAATCCTATTTTTAAAATAATATAAAATATTATATATTTTCCCTCTCTTTTTCCTATTCCACCTACCCCCTCCCCTCGTTTCTCTATAAAAGGGGCATTCCCCCTCACTCTCTTCTCACAAATCAGCAGGAGAAAGAAGAGAGAGAAAGAGAGGGAGAGAGAGAAAGAGAGGGAGACAGAAA
>NW_017972828.1:114392-165139 GCF_001876935.1 Asparagus officinalis | reverse complement strand
GCAAATACTATGCGTATTTGGGGCTATTCCACATGGGGCAAAATACAGGGGGGCTAGTCACACGAAGTTTCCACTTTTGGGGCCTGGACATATTTTTCCCTAGAAATTATCAGAATTTTTATAAATTTATAATTCTGAGGGTTTTATTTTGTAATGTTAAAAAGTATCAGAGTGTTTATTGTAAATTCCATAAATTTTTGGGGGTTATTTTTGTTATTTGTAGGTTTTAGTGTGTTTATAAGTTTGAAATTTTGAAGGTGTTTTTTTATAAATTTTAAAATTTTAGGGGTGTTTTTGTAATTCTCAAAACTTACAAGATATTTTCTCCAAAGTAAAATTTTTTTAGTTTCTAGCTAGTATATATTTTTAGATTTCTCACTGTATTGAAATAAGTAAAATTTATAATTTTAAAGATGTTTTAATAAAAATTTGAATTTATAGGGGTGTTTTTGCAATTTAAAAAACTTGGAGGATTTTTTTATAAAGTCCAAAAATTTTTAGGTTCTGGCTAGCAAATGTTTTTTAGATTTCTCTGTGCACTGAAATAAGTAAAGGATTTGAATTATATCAAACGTTTTTTTATCCATTAATATGTTAAGTCTTATTTTAAATATGATAAATCATTTAGTTACTAATTCAAAGAAAATAAGATAATTAGAATAGATTAGGATAACAATGTAATATTAAAAAAAGTTGAGGGTAATACTGATCATGAAAAGATTTTCCCGAACTTGTACTTTTAAAGGGAGTATGATATGATATATATATATACTAAAGTTTTTGGGTCTACAACAAAGTTTATCTATAGCTATAGTAAACTCAATGATATATAAAATTCATTTATTATGAATATTGAGTATCTCAGTTGTTTCAATCCTCCTTTACAATCTCACAAGTCCAAGGTTCGATTTCCGCTTGCTTTCCCAAATTTTTTTATCCTTTACTTAAAAAATTCTTTTCATTATGAGTACTTTAAATCTTTCATGTTTTGAAATTACTCCCTCAAATCATGAAAACTATTATTAAGTTTTATAATTCTTAAGTTATTAGAAATTGATCTCTCAAATCACTAAAATTAATATTAGGTTCCTTAATACTTAAAAAGTTATTTTAAAATTACTCCCTTCAATAAAAATTAGAAGCAATAACTAGATAGATTAATTTAAAAAAATTGCGAGAATTAGAGGAACTAATAATATTTCTATATAACTTGAGGGACTAATTTCAAAATAACTTTCAAACACGGGAACGAAAAAGCATTCAATGATTTCGAAGCCTATCAATTAATAGTTCATTTTTTTACTTTTACTAATGGAGTTTACACCCATTTTATTTTGAAAACTATGTACTTCAGTCTTTTCCCCCTCCCAATGTTAATATCTTACAACTCTCATATTTTGAAACCAATACCTCGAATCAGGAAAGTGTTATCACGCTCGACCGATAATTAACTAATTTTGAAGTTGATCCCCTCAAATTATTAAAATTGCTATTAGATCCCTCACTTCTTATATTATTTTGAAATGAGTACCTTTAATAAAGAGTAGGATTAACAATTAGAGTCATTAATTTAAAAAAGATTACAAGAATCGTGAGACCTAATAATAAATTCAATGAGTTGAGGGATTTATTCGAAAGTAATTAATTTATGTATATTATAACTCCTAAAAATATTTTTATGTCCAAATAGAAAAAATTCTAAGAAAAGTACTAAACCGTTATTTTTTGATTTCATCACACAAATACCGCAACAACGTGCGGGGAAATTTTGCTCGAATGTACTAAAACCAATGGGTTTACCACTGTAGAGAAGCACAACAACACCCAATAGATTATTATTATTATTATTATTATTATTATTTATCTATATATTATTACTACAGTGAACTCCCAGTAAATATAAACTGAAAAAAGAAAATTTATAACACAAAGAACCAGCTAGAGCCTCTGGAAGCATCATGCTTCTTCCTGCAAGTATCAGCCACAAAACACACTTATTTTTTAGGGTCTCATTGCTCGACATCGCCCAAATCCTTCCTCCGACTAGAAAAATATTTCCAAGCTCTGAAATACTCAGTGCCCACAAGCATGCGTACTTCTCTCTATAAAGAGCGTACATCGGCTCTGAATTCGGTGCAAGTATCTTACTTAATTACATGAAGTTTTCTTCATTTAATATTACATGTTTATTTGTATTTGAATAGCAGAGCAAAAGCAGTAGATTGCTCAGATTAAATCGAGAGTCAGATGCTGGAGGATCGGCACTAATTGGAAGGGGGAAAAAAAAAAACTTTAACCTTTCAAGCATTTGATTCGATGATTGGTGCTTTTCTATTTTGTTTTGGTTAGATTCGATGGTTGGTGCTGTTCTATTATAATGCTGAAGCAAGCTAGAAGTCCGCAGCAAGTGAGAAGGCTGGACTGCTTGCAAAATTAAGGGTAGTGGTGTCGGGGATTCAAAACAATGAAATCGAACCTTAGCCTTTCCGGACCTTGTGTTTGAGAGTAGGAAAATAAGAAAAATCACAGCAAATAAAAGATAAAAAACTTACAGAAAAGTAAACAAGAAAGAACACACCAGATACAACGAGGTTCGACAATCGTGCCTACGTCATCGAGAGCCACATCACACAATTTTTTGATTAATATTCAAGAAGATTACAGTGCCCATAAATAAGACCTAATCTCTCTGAGATCTCTCTCTCAAAACCCTCTTTTTCTGATGTCTAATCTCTTCTAAGGCGTTCCATATATATAGAAAATCTAAAACCAAAACAGACTAAGAATTCTAAAACTAAATAACAAAACATATTAGGAATCCTAATAATCTGTTACCAAAACATATTAAGAATCCTATTACCAAAACAGATTAAAAATCATGTTACTAAAACAGATTAGGAAACCTGCTATCCAATAATTTGTTTGATTCTAGCTTTGAGTCTACATCTCTTAAACTAACAATCTCCCACTTGGAGACCAAAGCACAATCAACGAGCTCACCCAAACTCTCTCTTCTTCGCAAGCATCCTCCTACGCGGAAAAAAATCTATTCTTCAATCATCATCAACCCGGTGATCCCGCCGATCCTCCTGGTGTGGCTCCGCCTTCATCTCCTACACGTGAAGGCCAACTGAAGTTACGCACAACTCCAGTTTGTCAATGGTCACTGCTGTCGTCAACATATCCGCATGATTTTGACTCCCCAAAATCTTCTCTAGATGTAACTTCTCGTCCTCAATCAGCGAGCGTATAAAATGATATCGTACGACGATGTGCTTCGTTCTGGCATGATATACTGGATTCTTGGCAAGATGTATAGCGCTCTAGCCATCATAATAAAGAACTTCTCTCCCTTGCTTCAGATCCAACTCTTCCAGGCACCCGTTCAACCAAATCATCTCCTTGCTTGCTTCAGTCACCGTGACATACTCGGCTTTAGTTGTAGATAAAGTTACAATTTTTTGCAGACGTGAAATCCAATTCACTGCTGTCGACGCCAAGGTATAAATATACCCCATGGTGCTCCGCCTCGTATCATGATCACCGGCGAAGTCCACATCCACGTATCCCTGCAGTACCAACTCCTTACTCCTGAAACATAGTGGCTTGTCCGTAGTCCCTCTTAAGTAGCGTAATATCCACTTGACGATCTCCTAATGCTGCTTCCTTGGATTGCTTGCAAACCTGCTCATAACTCCCACTGCATGGGCAATGTCCAGCCTCGTACAAACCATCGCGTACATGAGACTTCTAATAGCCGAAGAATATGGCACCCTGCTCATATGCTCTCTATCTATATCTGTCTTAGGCAATTGCTCTTCAGATAGCTTGAATTGGCTTTCAAGGGGCGTGCTAACAACCTTAGCATTCTGCATGTTGAACCTCTAAAGTACATTCTCGATGTATTCAGCTTGACTCAACCTCAACGTCCCTTCAGCTTTATCTCTACTAATTCGCATCCCTAGAATCTACTTCACTGCGTCCAGATCCTTCATAGCAAACTTCTTTGCCAACTGCTTCTTCAAGTTGTTTACCTCCTCTAAACTCGGTCCTGCAACTAACATATCATCAACATACAATAACAATATGATAAAACTGGATTCGAACCTCTTGAAGTAGCAACAATGATCTGAATTGTATCTTCTGTAGCTATTGTTCTACATGAAGTTGTCGAACTTCTTGTACCCCTTTCTTGGGGCCTGTTTCAATCCGTACAAGCTCTTTTTGAGCTTACACCCCATCTCTTCCTTTTCCTCTTCAATGAAACCAACATGTTGCTTTATGTAGATTTCTTCATCCAAGTCACCATGAAGAAAGACACTCTTCACATCTAACTGCTCAAGGTAGAGATCTTCTGCAGCTATTAGGCTCAACACCACTCTGATGGTTGTGAGCTTCAAAATGGGGGAAAATATCTCTATATAGTCCACTCCTTTTCGTTGTTAGAACCTCTTCACGACTAATCTGGCCTTGTATCTCTTGCTTCCATCCTTTCCTGCTTGACCCGATAGATCCATTTGTTATGCAAGATTTTCTTCTGTGTAGGTAGTTGGACTAATTCCTATGTCTCATTAGTGTGTAGAGAATTCATCTCCTCTTTCATCTCATGCTCCCAATACCGAGATTCACTCACTTGCATATCCTCCTCATAGCACTCCGGTTCTTCACTATCTGTTAAAAGTAAATAATCAAGTGATGAGAGATACCTGGGATTCGGTTTGGGTGCCCTGTATGACCTTCTAAGGTCCATGCTCTGGGTAGTCGTCTCTATACCTGGAGCCTCCTCCGTTCTTCTGTCAGAATTAATTTTATCGCCCTATCTGGAAGTTCATCCAAATCCATGTACTCGGATCCACCTGTATCCATAGTGTTGCTCCCACTGCTTTGGCTATCATTAGCACTGTCCACATTCTTATCCTGCTTCTGATGATCTTCATGTTCTTCTCATCCCAAAAACGATACCTGAATTCATCAATGTCGTATCCAATGAATGTGCACTTCTGTGACTTAACCTCTAGCTTATCCCTGACATGGTCACTGATATGAACATATGACACACAATCAAATACTCGCAAATATGAGAGATTGATCTTCTTGTCACTCAAAACCTCCTATTGAATCTTGTAATCCAATGGAATTGATGATCCATGATTAATCAAATAAGCTGTCATATGCACCGTATCCGCCCAAAATATCTTAAGCAGACCTGTATGTAATCGCATGCTCTTGGTACATTCCGTCAATGTCCTGTTCATCCTCTCTGCAACGCCGTTTTGCTCCAGTGTTCCTAGAGTAGTCCTCTCTAAACGAATCTCATTTAGAGCACATAACCTCTTGAGCTCTTCCAGCTCGTATTCTCCACCGTTATCTGATCTCAGACACTTCATCTTCAGATCTATCTCATTCTCTATCATGGCCTTCCCCTTCTTGAAGATCCTAAACACCTCTGACTTGTGCTTCATGAAGTATACTCACACCTTCCTTGAGTGATCGTCAATGACGGTGACATAGTATGTCGAACCGCCAAGAGAAGACACGCTAGCTAGACCCCATACGTTAGTATGAACTAGCACTAGTTTCTGAGCTTTAGCTGGCCTTCCACCCTTCTGGAAACTAACTCTCTTCTACTTCACAAAGATGTAGTCATTGCAAACACCGACGTCCATGGAATCGATGCCGGTTAGCTTCCCTGTGAATGTATAAATTTCATCCCCTTCTCGCTCATGTGTCCC
Source organism: Asparagus officinalis (assembly GCF_001876935.1). Lineage (NCBI taxonomy): Eukaryota > Viridiplantae > Streptophyta > Magnoliopsida > Asparagales > Asparagaceae > Asparagus > Asparagus officinalis. The sequence goes on along the minus strand of NW_017972828.1, from coordinate 159,407 downwards.
AATCTATTATGCCACATATTCATACTCTCTTTGCCAGCTACAATTATGAGGGTGTCACTCGCATGTGAGGTGAGGTAGAGAGTTCCTGTTTTGTTGCACCGGGCAACAATCATAGTACCATTTGAGATCCTCCACGAATTCTTGATGAATGTCAAAACATAGCCTTCTACTCTAAACTGGCCAAAACCAAAATAAGATTCATCTTCAGCTTCAGTAAGTGCCTCACGTTTTTCAGATTCCACTTAGAGCCCTTTAACTATATTTGCACATCTCCTTTTCCAACAACACTACATGGTTCATTATCCCCCAAGTATACTTTCCCAAAGTCTCCTACTACATAGTTATGAAGAAGTTTTCTATTAGCAATGGCGTGGAATGAGGCTCCTGAGTCGATGACCTAAGAATCAGAATCGCTATCCATAGCGAGGAACAATGCATCCTGCATGAGATGAGCCTCCTGCTCATTCGCGTCATTCTTTTGTACTTTACATGCTGAAGACATATGGCCCTCCTGACCGTAGTTCCAACACTTTTCTTTGATAGACCTAACTTTAGAGTTCGACCTCTTTTTGGTTAACTTCGACCGATTCCTGTTCTGATTATCCTTCTTCTGGCTTCTGCCTCTCTACTCGAGATTTAGGGCTGAACCTAAACCTTCTGATTCAAATGATTTTCTTCTAACCTCCTCGGATAGAATTATGATAACAACCTCGCTCAGCTTTAACTTGTCCTTCCTCACAGAATTGCTGATTGTTGACACAGAACCTGCTCAATTATCCGGCAATTATGATAGAATCAATAGGGACTGCACTTCGTCATTGAACGTGATGTCTATGGAGATGAGTTGATCAACAATCGTGTTGAACTCACTGAGGTGCATTGTGAAGGAACGTCCTTCTGCCATCTTGAGATAGAAAAGTGTCTTAACGAAATGCACCTTGTTTGCGACAGACGTTTGCTCGTACATCTTCGCGAGTGCTTTCATAAGCCCCCGTTGTCTTCTCCTTCAATATGTTGTGTGCGACTGTCTTGGCGAGCGATAACCGGATTTGCCCTTGAGCCTTCCTATCCAGTATCTCCTAATCCTCATCCGACTCTTCTTTCTTCTTTCCCTTAGCCTTGTCCATCAACGGGCGATACAAGTTCTTTTGGTATAAATTGTTAGACCTTAGAGGGGAGTGAACAGGGTCAATGCTAATCTAATCTAATTCTGATTTTATGCCAATTAAAAAACTTTCTTGATGAATTAATTCTTGCAAAAGATATATGAATGAGTTATGAGCAAGAATGAAAATTACAACCACAAAATAAATATACACAAAGCAAACTCAAACACAATAATATGATCATGGAGTTCGGTCCTTCCGACCTATGTCTCCGATCCCCACTCTCGGGGAGAATCCACTATCACGAAAGGTTTTCGACGTTCACCCGAAAACGGTTCACAGTCGGTTTTTAACGCTTACCCTAAAACGGTTCACCAAAGCATATTAAAATATATTTTGCATAAAAACACCTATGATTTGAGAATTTTCACAAATAAATGCTTGTGTAAATTTGAGCTTAAGGAATTTGCACACATTACATATAAAGCTATACTAAATATACCAAGAGTGAATCATATGAAGCTTGAACTTGATTGGTTGACTTGATTTTCGTAGGCTTCAATATCAATGTAACTCATTTTCCTGTGTATACTAAACAACACAAAACAAAATATTAAAAATAATATTAGTCGTAAATTGTTTGTTAAATCATCATCAAAACAAGAAGGTTGCAGCGTTCTTCTAGTATATCTCTTCCGCTCATTGTTGGTGTAGGCTGTCTAAAAATCACAATAGATAGCTTATCCCCCATCAAATACCGATGATGGAAGTTACAATCTGACGACTTCCAGAAGACCATAATTTGAAGACTTTCACGTAGATCGCTGGAGGTTACAATCTGATGACCTTCACGACAACTGATGAAAGCTCTAATTCAACAGCCTTCACAATCGACATCAGGAGTTACAATCTGATGACTCTCATATTTTCAAGGAGCCAAGGCGAAGGTTACAAGGTGACGATCTTTGCAACGCTCTAGCAAAAGAGACTACAAATTGACGGTCTCTTCATATTAAAACGCAGATATCTCTCAAACCGTAAGGAATTTGGCAAAATGGAGGAAGCAAACCAAAGCCATTGTCTTGGTTTGGATGGATCTATCTCGTCGAGATAGCCGATTTTCATATATAATTCGTCCAATTCCGACGTACGGTTTAAAAGTTATGACCTGTTCTTCGCAGCAAGTTATGTTCTGAAGTCCGTCTGCAAGACCGGACTTCGTCAGAACATTAGACCTAGCCTGAAGCTCACCAAGCCAGCCTAAGGTTCGCCTCTGCATTACAGAGTCAAAACGCACAGGTCGAACCAGCGTTATAACCTTAAAACGTAGAGGTTATCCTCGTGATATAACATCAAAACGCAGAGTTACGGCCCAACTGTGCGTTCTCAGCCTAAAACAGGCCCAACTCTGCGTTTTCAGCCTAAAACACAGAGTTCATCTCTAAAACAACACGACCTGTGCGTTCTCAGCCTATAACAGGCCCAACTCTGCGTTTTCAGCCTAAAACGCAGAGTTCATCTCTAAAACAGCACGACCTGTGCATTTCAACTCCCAGCGAGCGCCCAACTCTGCGTCTCATCTCCACAACGTAGAGTTAAGGTCCAAAACGCAAGCGGCCTGTGCGTTTCAACTCCCAGCGAGCGCCCAACTCTGCGTCTCATCTCTAAGACGCAGAGTTAAGGTCCAGAACGCTAATTTAGGCGTTTGGTTCGTTCAAACACGAACTGAACAGTTCCAGGAACTGTTTTTCCCCACGATTTGAGGGATTTCTGCCCCACTTAGGAGCAGATTAAGGGGGAAGTTACCACCCTTAATCCCCTATAAATATGAGAAACTCAATTGAGTTAAGGGATCAGATTTTGTCTCATTAACAGAGGGAGATTCGGTCAAGAGCAAGCTTGGTAGCAAAGAAGAGCCTTCATCCTTCGGCTGGGATTTTGGAGATCGACAATAGAAGCTTCTTCATCCTCGGCTTATAACCGACTTTCGGTTAAATCAACTCTTCCATAGAGTTTCAAACTCGTTCAAAGTTATCAACTCGATCAGAGTTCAAAACTTGCTCTGCAAGTTCTTCTAAAACTCGCTATGAGTTATCAACTCGTTAAGAGTTATTTTCAAACTTACCACGCAAGTTCTCCACAACGTCAAATCGTGAGGAGAAAATCATGTTCTAGTAAATCAAGACATGCGGATCGTCAACGGAGAGCAAACTCGACGCGAGCATTCAAGGGAGGCACTCCATCGCCACCGTGAAGAACCCAGATTTAAACAAAGGGGAGAATCAAATTCATTCTCCTCTCTTTTGTAATTAGAAAATCCAATTGTAATCGAGATTGAGAGAGAGAGTTGTAATCATTCTATTTCTAAGCAGTTAGAGAGAATAAATCAAATACGATTCTTTCATTATTTCTTTTACTATAAATTTTCCACAAACAAAAGATGGCGACTCTGCTGGGGACGAGCTTCTCTGATGAAGAAGTGGTGGCGCAATCCGATGTTCATCTTACTGGAACGACCGTTGAAACTCTGATTATCGAGTTTGATCAATCCAAGTATGAGGAGTTACTCTCCTCCGGATCCCTTAGCCCCAAGGCTATGCGCAAGATCTAAAAAGTCTCCAAGGAGACTAAAGTTCCAATTGTTGCTCCTATGCCGAAGGATGCCCTCTCCTTTAGCCAAGACTGCTCGAACATCCCCTCCTCCGAAGGAGTGGGCTCAGCTTATGCCAAACGCAGCCCTCAGTGGCGCATTGTGCAATCAAAATGCAGCCTTCAGAGGCGCGTTCCAACATCTAAACGCAGACCTCAAAATTGCGTTAGTATGGCTGAACGCAACTCTCAGGAGTGCGTCCCAGAACCAAAACGCAGCCTTCAGAGGCGCGTTCCAATATCAAAACGCAGACCTCAAAACTACGTTGATCTGGCTGAACGCAACTCTCATGAGTGCGTCCCTGAACCAAAACGCAACTCTCAGGAGTGCGTTCACGCAACTCTCATGAGTGCGTCCCTGAACCAAAACGCAACTCTCAGGAGTGCGTTCCACAAACTGAACGCAACTCTCAGGAGTGCGTTTCAGAATCCAAAACGCAACTCTCAGGAGTGCGTTCCACAAACTGAACGCAACTCTCAGGAGTGCGTTTCAGAATCCAAACGCAGATCTCAGGACTGCATTTCACTAGCAAAACGCAGACTTTGGTCTTCCGTTAATCAAGCTAAACACGACCCTCGTGTTCCTTCTTTGGAACGCGATGTAATTCGTCATGTTCAAAAAGATCAACATGGATTTAAAATTCATGTTTGCTAAGAACCAGTCCCATCCTTTAACGGACAGGGGGTTCCATCTCTACCCTCACGCTCTGTGAGAGGTTCATCCCAAGTCTCTGACTTGCGGGAATGGCTGTCGATGTTCAACCGACCGACGAACGTCGTTTTGCTCAATAATCGACGACATTCTCACAGGAAGAAGACTTTAGAGGATGAATACCTTGGAGTCACTTCTAACATGGTTGGCAGAGGGAGATCATCAACCCCTAGTTCTGATGACTCTGAGACAAGTCGTTCACCGACCATCAGAGAAATCACTAACGAGTTTGAAGTAGTCTACCAACGCACTCGGACGCGAACAAGAGCCATTCCTCCTATCAACTATCGGAGTTTAGCCAGAGGAACTAATTCCGATGATGAACACTCAGCCATTGCAGAGTCCCAGTCATCAAGCTCTTTTGTTGAACATAAGAGCTTCGCTTATATGACGGGAAACCATGAAGATCTCGCGAAGAAACTTGATGAACAGGAGGCCATGCTCAAATCTCAGCAAGAGGCCATCAATGAACTCATGGCCCTGTTGACTCAAATAGTCGCAGATACGGCCAAATCTCAGAAGACAGATTCGCCACCCAGGCAAGAATCTTCCCGGAGAGGAAAAGCGTCTTCGTCCCGACCTCACACAAGCAAAGGGAAGGGAAAAATTCACCGAACCAACATATTTATTATTTCAAGTCACAGACTGGAAATGTAATATCAAATGATGCCATACTGGCTCGATTGTTCATTGGCACCCTTAAGGGAGTTGCCTTTGAATGGTTCAGGAAACTTCCCATGGGATGTATCCAAAAGTGGACAGATCTAGAGAGACTCTTCCTATCAAGATTCTTTGAAGAGGATACAGAAGTCTCCATTCATACCCTTCTCGTCACTAAGCAGAAGAAGAGGGAGTCTGTCAAAGCCTTCATCAAAAGGTTCCGAACCATGGCTCTCCGGTGTTCGTCAGGTATGACACAGTCTACCAAAAGGTTCCGAACCATGGCTCTCCGGTGTTCGTCAGGTATGACACAGTCTACCTTAGTAGAGACCTGTAGACACAACTTGCAAACCGACCTCCTAGCCCGAATAGGAGTTGCAGAATGTCGTTCCTGGAGATAACTAATCTCTCAAGGCGAACAGGCTCAAAAGATTATTGCCAGGATCGAAGCTGAAGAACAACGTAGGCAGGATCAACCTGAGCAATCGGACCAAGCCCAATCTCCTCAGTCAGAAGGGGAAGATACTACGGCCACTGAAGCTAATCCTCTTCAGTAGGATGCCGGGTCTCCAATAACTATCACGTTAACAATTACCTCTGATAGTCTAACTCGTGAGATAGTGGCCTACTAGGCAATGTGTCATGTCTACTCCTTTTCCCCCCTGCACTTGTTCAATACTGGGGGTTGGTTTATTTATAGTTTATTGGATTATGAATAATAAATTTTCTGAGTTATCATGTTCAATGGAATACCTTTGTCAACCATAAAATCCACAAAACTATCACATTAATAGTTACCTCTGATAGTCCCTCAACTTGCCAATCATCTTCAATAGGATGGCAGGTCCATAAAACTATCATGTTAACAGTTACCTCTGATAGTCCATCATCTTGCCAATCTTCTTCAATAGGATGGCATGTCTAAAAAACTATCACGTTAACAGTTACCTCTGATAGTCAAACTCATCAGATAATAGCCTACCTGGTGATGTGACTCTATTCCGACTTCATGGATAGTGCCCCACTAGGTGATGTGCCTTGTCTACCTCTTTTTATTCCCCTGCTAAGTCTTAATCAAGACTGGGGGTTAATTACTTGGAATCCACTGGATTAAGAGTAACGAATCTTTCACATCGTCGAGTTAACATTACACTTCTGACGATCATAATCCCCACAGAGTATGCATTCAGTTAGCATCACTCCTAATTTGTCACGTTAACAGTACACCTCTGACAACCCACTTATCAATCCTCGTCAATAGGATGATAAGTCCCCAAAGTTGCTCCAATTGCAACACAAATCCTGTCACGTTAACACTACACCTCTGACAAAATCAACTTATCGACTCTCTTCAATAGAGCGATAGGTCCACAAACTCGTCAAGTTAACACCACACCTCTGACGACCAAATCAACTTATCGACTCTCTCCAATTGAGCGATAAGTTCTCAAAATTGCTTCCATAGCAATATCTTTCGATGATAAGTCCCCAAAGTTACTCCATCGCAACACAAATTCTTGTCACGTTAACAATACACCTCTGACAAAACCCACTTATCAATCCTCGTCAATAGGATGATAAGTCCTCAAAGTTGCTCCAATCGCAACACAAATCCTGTCACGTTAACACTACACCTCTGATAAAATCCACTTATCGACTCTCTTCAATGGAGCGATAGGTCCACAAACCCGTCAAGTTAACACCACACCTCTGACGACCAAATCAACTTATCGACTCTCTTCAATAGAGCGATAGGTTCATAAAATACTGTTAGATTAACATCACACCTCTAACAGTCAAACCCCCTAATGAACTTGTTAATTCTTTTTCAATAAGAATAACAAGTTTTCATTATTAAATCCCCAGTGGATTAAAGATTTTCTGGAATTATTCTAGTGATAGTGAAGAAAATTTCTAAATTTTACTCTAAGTAAAAAATCATGCCAAGTTAATACTACACCTCTGGTACTTCCAACTTTCTTTCAGTGTTTCAAGTAACACGGGAAGAAATGACACCAAAAATCCATTCCTTCACGCATGGGGGACTTTATCTCGATCCCTAATCAGAGATAAGTCTACGCCTAACACGCGTTGCCGGTTAATCTTTCGCCGTGAAAAAGACACCAGGATTCATGCCTGGGGGAATCTATCTCGACCCCTAAACAGAGATAAGTCTGCATCTAACACATGCTGCCGGGTGGTTCGTTCCCGCGAAAATAACCAAGTCTACGTATTCAACATCGTAGCACCAAAATTCATACCTTTCACGTATGGAGGACTTTATCTCGATCCCTAATTAGAGATAAGTCTGTATCTAACACATGCTGCCGGTAGCCTATTCCCATAATAATGGCAAAGCCTACGTATTTAATATCGTAGTAGGTTGTTATTAATAACGCCAAAATCCATGCTTTACACGCATGTGGGACTTTATCTCGATCCCTAATCAGAGATAAGTCTACGCCTAACACGCGTTGCCGGTTAGTCTTTTCCCGTAAAAATGACAAAGTCTATGTATTCAAAATCATAGCACTAAGTCTAAGAGAGTTTATTCTTTTAGCACAACGTTACATGTGAAATGGATTTAGACAATCCACATGCTAGCCCGATTCAAACAGAAGTCGGTAAAGGCTTATCAAATCCGTTGATGGCTGAGGGTTTGCCAAAAATCCTATGAATGTTTGCGGGCCCATTAACTGAATGGATGTGAGCCGTGGCGTGGCGTTTGAGAGTTTCTGCTCATGAGTGGCTTGTATCGTTGCAACAGTTTCTATTCAAAGCTCATCCTCTCATAGGTCCTGCGTGTCAAATCTCTTCAACCAAGATGCCTTTGAAGCGGGTGCAGAGGACAACTCCTTATGATAAGGAATCAACAGCTCCAGGATCAGAGTTGAGATCCAAAGTATTCCGAAAGTTCGTCCCAGTCAACCGCGAATTTTTGAAAACTTTGGAGGGGGTTCTGTAGGCTGTCTAAAAATCATAATAGATAGCTTATCCCCCATCAAATACCGATGATGGAAGTTACAATCTGACGACTTCCAGAAGGCCATAATTTGAAGACTTTCACGTAGATCGCTGGAGGTTACAATCTGACGACCTTCACGACAACTAATAAAAACTCTAATTCAACAGCCTTCACAATCGACATCAAGAGTTACAATCTGATGACTCTCATATTTTCAAGGAGCCAAGGCGAAGGTTACAAGGTGACGATCTTTGCAATGCTCTAGCAAAAGAGACTACAAATTGACGGTCTCTTCATATTAAAACGCAGATATCTCTCAATCCGTAAGGAATTTGGCGAAACGGAGGAAGCGAACCGAAGCCTTTGGCTCGGTTCGGATGGCTCCATCTCGTCGAGATAGCCGATTTTCATATATAATTAGTCCAATTCCGACGTACGGTTTGAAAGTTATAACCTGTTCTTCGCAGCAAGTTATGTTCTGAAGTCCGTCTGTAAGACCGGACTTCGTCAGAACATTGGACCTAGCCTGAAGCTCGCCAAGCCAGCCTAAGGTTCGCCTCTGCATTACAGAGTCAAAACGCACAGGTCGAACCAGCGTTATAACCTCAAAACGCAGAGGTTATCCTCGTGATATAACATCAAAACACAGAGTTATGGTCCAACTGTGCGTTCTCAGCCTAAAACAGGCCCAACTCTGCGTTTTTAGCCTAAAACACAGAGTTCATCTCTAAAACAGCACGACCTGTGCGTTCTCAGCCTAAAACAGGCCCAACTCTGTGTTTTCAGCCTAAAACGCAGAGTTCATCTTTAAAACAGCACGGCCTGTGCGTTTCAACTCCCAGCGAGCGTCCAACTCTGCGTCTCATCTCCACGACACAGAGTTAAGGTCCGAAACGCAAGCGGCCTGTGCGTTTCAATTCCCAGCGAGCTCCCAACTCTGCGTCTCATCTCTAAGACGCAGAGTTAAGGTCCAGAACGCCAATTTAGGCGTTTGACTCGTTCAAACACGAACTGAACAGTTCCAGGAACTATTTTTCCCCACGATTTGAGGGATTTTCACCCCACTTAGGAGCGGATTAAGGGGGCAGTTACCACCCTTAATCCCCTATAAATATGAGAAACTCAATTGAGTTAAGGGATCGAATTTTGTCTCATCAACAGAGGGAGATTCGGTCAAGAGAAAGCTTGGTAGCAAAGAAGAGCCTTCATCCTTCGGCTGGGATTTTGGAGATCGACAATAGAAGCTTCTTCATCCTCGGCTTATAACCGACTTTCGGTTAAATCAACTCTTCCATAGAGTTTCAAACTTGTTCAGAGTTATCAACTCGATCAGAGTTCAAAACTTGCTCTGCAAGTTCTTCTAAAACTCGCTCTGATTTATCAACTCGTTAAGAGTTATTTTCAAACTTGCCACGCAAGTTCTCCACAACGTCAAATCGTGAGGAGAAAATCACGTTCCAGTAAATCAAGACGTGCGGATCGTCAACGGAGAGCAAACTCGACGCGAGCGTTCGAGGGAGGCACTCCATCGCCACCGTGAAGAACCCAGATTTAAACAAAGGGGAGAATCAAATTCATTCTCCTCTCTTTTGTAATCAGGAAATCCAATTGTAATCGAGATTGAGAGAGAGTTGTAATCATTCTATTTCTAAGCAGTTAGAGAGAATAAATCAAATACGATTCTTTCATTATTTCTTTTACTACAAATTTTCCACAAACAGTTGGATGACCCCCAATTGTAGGACCACCACTTATTACATTGATGACTCCCTTATGAGTAGTCTTCAGGGGTCGTTCGTCTATTTGAGGTCGAGATCGAGGTGATAGCGAGCGGGACCTTGTATCGCTCCTGGTTGTGACAGTATCCCTGCGATCTCTCCAGGAAGTGAGATTTCTCAAGTATCCCCTCTCAATCAGATCCTCTATATCCCTTTTGAGGATTCAGCAATCATTGGTAAGGTGTCCGTGATCCCGATGGTAACGACAAAATTGTTTGGTATCCCTGCTCCTGGGATTTGATGTCATATTGGGTGCATGATCTTTGAGATATCCCTCTCTCTGGATCATAGATAAGGCATTAGTAAGTGAGGTGTCGAAGATAGTTAGAGACCCTTTGGTGTCGGATTTCTCTGTTGATTCCTTCTGTTGTATTAATTAGTATGGGGGTTGGCCCTTGGAGGATTCTTGTGTCATTCTAGCTTTGGAGGACTCCTGATCAGTTCAGGGGGCAAAATTGCTACTGGCGTCGTTGGAGGGTTTGATGGAATAACCACAGTTGTTGGTGTTGTTGAAGTCGTGGCAATGGGAGTCTCCATGTTCCTTGCTGAAGCCTTGTAAGCCTGGGCGTCCTCCATGTCCATGTATCCATGGGCTTTGGTCATCAATTGCTCATAATTGGCGACTGGTTTCTTAGCAAGAGAGTCAGCCAGCTCATTGCTCCGCAAGCCGGCGACGAGTGCTGATATGGTGACTGTGCTTTACCTTGGAATCTCTTGAAGTAGGCCCAGAGGCTCTCTTGTGGTCCTTGCCTTGTTTGGATCGACACATGAGGGTGGAGCTTCTGCTTGGTGTCAGCTAGAAAGTGGTGGATGAACTTTCGACTAAGCTGTCGAAAATTACTGATGGATTTTCTACCCAAAATGTTCCACCAAAGTTTAGCACTTCCTGCAAGGGTGATGGAAAAGCACCGACAGAGGATTGCTTCAGAAATTTGGAGCATACTCATTATGTCGAAATAGTTCTGAACATGTTCAGAAGGATCTCCTTCACTCGAGTATGTCCCCAAGTGGGGAATTTTAAACTTCTCAAATGGGCATTCCGTTATCTTGTCTGAGAGTTGGGTATTCCCTCCGATTATATTAGCAATCGGCCTGTATACTCCATCGTAGGCGGAGGATCCTGTAGTATCTGATTAGGACGGGAAAGCGCGATGGTGGGGCGTCTTGAAGCCTATTCCTCTGGCACGCCCCTCCGACTGACTGGGATCGGGACTTTCATCATGGGTCTTTAGATAAGGATGGCGAAGCCGTTCCTGTTTGGATAAGATGTCCAATTGCTTGAGACGGCTCTCCGTCTGCTTAGGGGGATTATGAGAAGTTTTCGGTGAAACACCCCGTCACTGGGAAGGAGGTGCTCCCGATTGTCGGTCTCTAGAAGGTGGAGGTGGTGCAGTGGCATGTGGCGGCACTAGGATTCGCCATAGAATTTCGTTAGTCATGACGGCAAACTACTCTTTAAGTGATAGGGAGAGCTGGTTCACAGCTTGTTCTAGTTAATCCTAGATAACATAATTAGGTGACTGTCCCCCACGTTGGGACTGCTCAAATCCTAGCTCGAAGCCTGACATTTTTTCTCAAAAAAGGAAAAGTAGCCCCACGGTGGGCGCCAAACTGTTGATGTTAAATATCACACAACCAATTGAAGTCACGGAGTTTATAAAAGAAAGGGGGGGGGGGGGGGGCTTTTTTTCTTCTTCGGCTTTATGCCTGGTTCTGGAATTAGGATGGCCGAGCAATCTGCATACAAAAGAGTCATAAGAGGACGAGGATGAGTTCCCCCGTGATACCTCCAACGATCAAGTCAGTTGATGAACTTGAGTGGGGTTAAAGAGGAACTCTGTGTGTGTGTGCTTTAAGGGGTTTTAGATTGCGAACCTTTAACTATGACGAATAACATCTGTATTTATAGGGAATGCCAAGGACAGATTGGTCACTTCACGAGTGTATAGTAAGATGATGGTGAGGGGTGAGCTGGAAGTTAAGTTATCCTTTACTCTACATGTGTTGGTTAGTGAGTGACAGGAGGTCACTTCCGCAACATTAGTAACTAGCAGTCCGATGAGTCTTCAAGACTGTTGAGGATGTAGACATAATGATGATCATCGAAGATTAAACAATGTTAAGAAGTGACACCTATGCCGATAGGTTCGAGGCAAGGATAACCTCTTAGCTTCATCAAGAAGCAAGGCCTGTAATGTCATATCTTTGAGTCGCTGACTCTCGTGTCGACTGACACCGCCTTTCGTGTCGACACAAGAGTGTTGGCTTGCCCGACTGGTCGGAACGTCGTCTTGTCCCAACTAACAACCGTTTCTCGAGTCGATATAGAGATATCAACTCGTCTGGGAGGTCAGCATCTCTCGTGCCGATTAGCACCGCTCTTTGTGTCGACCCTGGGTGTGGGCTTGTCTGGCTAGTCACTGTTGACTTATGAGATCGTATATCCATGGAACAGATATACCCTATAACACCGGCAGTAGTCGAACCGGCTTGAAATGCTCCCCAATACCAATTTTAGTTGTTTCGTATTTTTTGAATTCATTTGGCTAGAAGTCTTGTTTAGTGTTATATTCAGGCCAACCTATAAAATATAGCTTTCTTAAGTCCAGGATTTGTATTTAAGCCGAAGAAGAGTTGATAGTGTAAAAAGAATTGTAGAAAAATAACAAGTAGAGAAATCTAGGGTTAGAAAGGATCTCTAGATCAAACCAGAAAGGGTTTCTTGTGGGTTCGTTGAAGAGTGCAAGAATGTTATATCTTTATAATCTATGGAAATAAAGAAGACTAAAATCTCTTTTCTTGTACCCGGGTGATCACGAAACCACGTAAAATCTTGCGTCTTGCTTTTCTGTGGTGTATTACTTTCTCTTTGCTCGAATATTGTTTGTCACAATGTTTCTTATTGCCAACGTGAAGGCTTCTAGTAAGATGGAGAAGATCTAGATGGACAGATTTAGGTTAAGGCTTTCGCATTGATCACTAAATCTCAACAGTTAATTTCAAAGCTAATGTTCACCAACCATTGATATCAGCGTTAATTGTATGAACCTGTGAAGGCTATCAACATCTACTCCTCTATACTTATAAGGAGAATCCAATGAGTTACTGTTTATACGACAGTAAATGCTACAGTAAATACTATAGCATAAGCAGTAAACCAAATCTGATCATCTACACTCGAAGTTATTGTTCATGATACAACAATTTTTTGTAGCATAAATAGTAAATCAAATCTGTTCCTCTATACTTAAAGTTACTATTCATGCTACAATATTGTTGTGCCATAAACAATAAAGCAAATCAAATGTATTAAAACTTGAATCTTTCTTTTAAGTATAGAGGAGTAGATATAATTTTTAATTTTAAGCATACAATAATTAAATTAAATATATTAAAACTTAAATAGAGGCAAATCAAAATACAGTACTTAAAAAAAAGGTGACCGTGTTTTGCACGAGGTGCACACTTACGTCAAGGAAAACCAAAAACAAAAACATGAATTACGGTTGAAACCCTAAAAAGGGGCTGTCTAATAGCTAGGCAGAAAAAAGTTAACAAAGCGCACAAATGGGTGACTAACTACTTGTTGGTTAAATATTACTATATTACATAGGGCGAGAAGATCCTAAATGGATAAATAATTGGTTGGACAAAGTGTAATTATGAGTTACATCATTGCTAACGTCACTAGTATGTTGGATTTAATCTAATAAATCTATTTGTGGGCACATATGATTAATCAATGTGTATTGCTATCTTTCAGGATAACCCACTAAAGTGATCAATTAAGTTGGGTTAATGGGTATTTAAATATAATCATGGGGTTATATGTGCAGATACCAGGTTGTAATTGTGATTTATTGAGGGGCTAAATTACAAAAGTACAACATCTATAAATAAGGGGTTATGGTCCCTAACCTAGGGTTACATTCTCTAATTCTCTACACCCCCATCTAGCTAGAGAAATTCGGATTTAGAGAAACCCTAAGGTTAGAAGATCATCAAAAACCCAAATCAAGATTTCATCCATGGATTCAGGTATAAGCTTCCGCTCTTTTGATTATTGTTAATCTCTTTAAATTAATCATGGCTATATGTTTTAGATCTCAAGTTTTGATTTAGATCTAACACGATCCACACAGACGAACTCATTGTAAGTTACCCCATATTTAACCTAAATGCTGCTCCATATACACATTCTCATATCTTCGACGCTCACTCTGATTTAGCAGAAAAGAACAACAAGAAACTTAGAATTTAAACATGCATATCAAAATCTGACGTGGAGGGGTTTTCTGAGTTTTCCACCCCTTATAATAGCGAACCAAACAGCCCCTAAATCTCTTGTTAAAGATTCAGTTTTGTTCTCGGATGAACAGTAATGTTCGGATGAACAGTAGCGAAATTTTTTTGGATGAACAGTAGCTGAAAAATCGCTGGTGAACAGTAACTTTTTGGATTTTTTTGGATTTTTCTTTGATTTTTTCTTCAATTTTTTCTTCAATTTTTTCCAATTCTGGATCTGTTTTGAAAATAAAAATCAAAGATTTTTGGGTTTGTCGGCGACGGTTTCAATTTGAAACCCTAAGGGTTCGTGCGTGCGTGAAACGTGGCGAACATTAAGGAGGTAGTTACCTCAAATTTTGGCGAAGCGGTAAGCTTCAAACGAACCTCGCGTTCGTTCAATTTTAACCGAGCTTCGCGCTCAACGAACCTCGCGTTCGTTCTAAGGTGAACCTCGAGTTCAACTCAGGTGAGCGTCAAGCTTAATTTTAACGAACCTCGAGCTCGTTCTAAGGTGAACCTCGCGTTCAACTCAGGTGAGCGTCAAGCTCAATTTTAACGAACCTCGCGTTCGTTCTAAGGTGAACCTCGCGTTCAACTCAGGTGAGCGTCAAGCTCAAAATTTTAACGAACCTCGCGTTCGTTCTCAAGTCGAACCTCGCGTTCGTGATTCAGACGAACCTCGCGTTCGTGCTTCAGACGAACCTCGCGTTCGTGCTTCAGTCGAACCTCGCGTTCGTCCTTCAGTCGAACCTCGCGTTCATCCTTTTTTTAACGAACCTCGCGTTCGTTCACGAACCTCGCGTTCATCTTTTTTTAACTCGTTCCCAAGTTGAACCTCGCGTTCTTTTATCAAACGAACCTCGCGTTCGTTCATTTTCAGACGAACCTCGCGTTCGTGCTTAAGTGAGTCTCGTACTCAATACAGTCGAACCTCGCGTTCGAAGTTAAGGGAACTTCGTGTTCATTATGGTTAAGCCTCGGCTTTTCATGGGTCCACTTTGGTATACTTAATTTATTCAATTAAGTTATGGGCCCTAATTAAGCTATGAGACCCCAATTAAGTTTTTGGAAATTCAGTTGATTTAAATTAAAATTTTTTAATTTAAATCTAATTCGGTTTTTAATCAATTATTTAATTCAAATGTTATGACACTAAGGTATTAAGGTTGTCTCTCACTCCAATTGATTAATTGAAACAAGAAGTTGCCAAAGTAACCTCTCTTGTGTAGATTGTTCATGAGGAATGTGAGATGTTTGTGTGTATGCTTTCGTGTAAATATTTAAATGAGGAATATGAGATGTTTGTGTGTATGCTTTCGTGTAAATATTTAATCGGCCCAAAGGAAGGTTAATATTTATTTAGACTGTATACACATCTGCGATGATAAGCGTGTGACAATTATAAGGTTTACATGTGAATAATGAATCGATCCAAAGATAGTTTCATTATTTGACATGAGTTATTGTCAATGTTTGATCATTGCAACAAGGTATCACTTACAAGTTAATATTACTGTCCAAAGACTTGATATTAATGTTGTGCCGGTATCTTGGATGGGGATTGTCATTATTTGAATTTTATTGATTATGGTTATTGATGTGAGCATTTGTTGTTTTATTTCAGCTAATGCATCTGCTGCAACAATTTCTGCTAACATCAACTCAATTCCCATGCTAAATGGGACAAACTTCAAGGTTTGGAAAGAGAACATATTAATTGTTCTTGGCTGCATGGATCTTGACTATGCATTAAGAACTGAACAACCCCAACCTCTCAATGCGGATAGCACTCCTGATGCAAAGAAGGAGCATGAGAAGTGGGAGCGTTCAAATCGCATGAGTCTTATGATCATTAAGCGCGGCGTTCCGGAAGCCTTCAGGGGCATAGAATCCGAAGGGATTACTAAGGCTAAAGATTTCCTTGCCGAAATTGAGAAGCGTTTTGCGAAAAACGATAAGGTAGAAACAAGCACGCTTTTAGCTCGCTTGATTTTAATGAAGTATAAGGGCAAAGGAAATATCAGGGATTACATTATGGAAATGTCTCATATTGCTTCAAAGCTTAAGGCACTTAAACTCGATCTTTGTGACGAGTTATTAGTGCATCTGGTTTTGTTGTCTCTTCCTGCACAGTTTAACCAATTTAAGGTCAGTTATAACTGTCAAAAGGAGAAATGGACTCTAAATGCTTCCTGCACAATTTAATCAGTTTAAGGTCAGTTATAACTGTCAAAAGGAGAAATGGACTCTAAATGAGCTCATTTCATACTGTGTGCAAGAAGAAGACAGGTTGAAGCAAGATAAGACAAAAAGTGCTCATTTGACCTATGCCTCTAAGGATAAGGGCAAGAAAAGGAAGAATGATAAGGAAGCTGCTAAGGGTCCAGTTGAGAAGAAACAACATAAGGATAATCAGGGTTGTTTCTTCTGTAAGAAGCCTGGACATGTAAAGAAGGACTGTACAAAATATCACGCCTGGCGTGATAATAAGGGTACGTTCCTTGCTTTGGTCTGTTCTGAGGTTAATTTAGCTTCAGTACCTAGAAACACTTGGTGGTTAGACTCCGGTGCTACTACTCACATAAGTGTTTCTATGCAGGGCTGCATGAGCTACCGAAAGCCAAGTGATGTTGAAAGACACGTGCTACTACTCACATAAGTGTTTCTATGCAGGGTTGCATGAGCTACCGAAAGCCAAGTGATGTTGAAAGACACATCTTTGTGGGCGACAGACAGTCGGTAGATGTGGAAGCAATTGGGCACTTTAGATTGTTGTTAGGAACTGGTTATTATTGGGATTTAAAAGATACTTTTGTAGTACCGTCTTTTAGACGGAATTTGGTTTCTGTTTCTGTATTGGATAAATCAGGTTATTCTTGCTCATTTGGAAACAGACAATTCAGTTTATCTTTTAATTCAAATGTTGTGGGAACCGGTTACTTGAGTATTTATGACAACATATATTTGCTTGATACAATTGCTTCTTACAATGAATCCTTGCATGTGGAATCACGTGGTACTAAGCGTAAATTAAATAAGGAAAATTCGGCGACATTATGGCATAAGCGCTTAGGTCATATCTCAAAAGGTAGAGTTGAGCGTCTTGTGTCTGATGGCATTTTGGATTCCCTTGATTTTTCGGACTTCGACGTATGTGTTGAATGTATCAAGGGAAAACAGACCAAAGTGAAAAGATTAGGTGCCAACAGATCTTCGGATGTCTTAGAATTGATACATACGGATATTTGTGGGCCATTCCCTACGGAATCCTGGAATGGTCAACAATATTTTATATCATTCATAGACGATTACTCACGTTATGGGCACCTATATCTTATTCATGAAAAATCTGAGTCTCTGGACATGTTCAAAGCCTATAAAGCTGAAGTTGAGAATCAACTCAACAGAAGAATTAAAACCGTCAGATCTGATCGTGGTGGTGAGTACTACGGTAGATATGATGGTTCAGGTGAACAACGTCCAGGACCATTTGCTAGATACCTAGAGGAATGCGGTATCGTCCCACAGTACACTATGCCGGGTTCACCTAGCATGAATGGTGTAGCTGAAAGACGAAACAGGACTCTTAAGGATATGGTAAGAAGTATGATTGCTCATTCTTCTTTACCAGAGTCACTCTGGGGAGAAGCACTTAAGACAGCAGCTTACATTCTGAATAGAGTACCAAGTAAAGCTGTTGTTAAAACACCTTATAAGCTTTGGACTGGTCGAAAGCCCAGTTTAAAGCATTTACATATTTGGGGATGTCCAGCTGAGGCAAGGCCTTATAGGCCAAATGAAAAGAAATTGGACTCCAAAACAGTTAGCAGCTACTTTATTGGATACCCTGAACGCTCTAGGGGCTATAAGTTTTATGATCCCACTATAAGGAATATTTTTGAGACGGGAACAGCAACATTCTTTGAGGATGTTGAGTTTGGGGGGAGAAATAAGGTTAGAGACATTAGTTTTGAGGAGGAATTGGCTTCAGATCCAATCCATACAGTTACTTTTGACAATATTCAGGTTCCTATACCTGTTGTTGCTCAAGAAGTAAATCCGGAACCTCAAGATGATAATGTTGAACAACTCCCTGTTCCAGAAGAACAAACTCAACAACCTCAAGAACCAGTGCCATTAAGGAGATCCACGAGAGAAAGGAGAAATGCTATTCCGGATGATTATATTGTATTTCTCCAAGAACATGAGGAAAGTAGTGGAATGTTAGAAGATGATCCAATCAACTTCTCTCAGGCCATGAAAAGTTCTAACTCTCAACAGTGGATTGATGCCATGAATGAAGAGTACAAGTCTATGCAAGACAATAAGGTTTGGGAACTTGTCCCATTACCAGAAGGTGCAAAACCAATTGGTTGTAAATGGATTTTTAAAACCAAGCGGGATGCAAATGGTAATGTGGAGAGGTATAAGGCACGTCTTGTGGCTAAAGGCTATACTCAAAAGGAAGGCATTGATTATACAGAGACTTTCTCTCCGGTTTCATCGAAAGACTCTTTCAGAATAATCATGGCACTTGTTGCTCATTATGATCTTGAGTTACATCAGATGGATGTTAAGACTGCATTTCTCAATGGAGACATTGATGAGATGATCTATATGGTGCAACCAGAAAACTTTGTGTCGGGAGACCCAAAGAATATGGTCTGCAAATTAAGGAAATCCATCTATGGACTCAAGCAAGCTCCTCGTCAATGGTATCATAAGTTTCAACAAATAGTTATCTCGTTCGGTTTTGAGATGAACATTGTTGATGACTGTGTATATCACAAGTTCAGTGGGAGTAAGTATATTTTTCTGGTTCTGTATGTGGATGACATCTTGCTTGCCACTAATGATATAGGCATGTTGCACGAAACCAAGAGATTTCTATCAAAGAATTTTGAGATGAAAGATCTTGGGGACGCCTCTTTTATATTAGGGATCCTTATGGATAAAGGCTATACTCAAAAGGAAGGCATTGATTATACAGAGACTTTCTCTCCGGTTTCATCGAAAGACTCTTTCAGAATAATCATGGCACTTGTTGCTCATTATGATCTTGAGTTACATCAGATGGATGTTAAAACTATATTTCTCAATGGAGACATTGATGAGATGATTTATATGGTGCAACCAGAAAACTTTGTGTCAGGAGACCCAAAGAATATGGTTTGCAAATTAAAAAAATCCATCTATGGACTCAAGCAAGCTCCTCGTCAATGGTATCATAAGTCTTAACAAATAATAATCTCATTCGGTTTTGAGATGAACATTGTTGATGACTGTGTATATCACAAGTTCAGTGGGAGTAAGTATATTTTTCTGGTTCTGTATGTCGATGACATCTTGCTTGCCACTAATGATATAGGCATGTTGCACGAAACCAAGAGATTTCTATCAAAGAATTTTGAGATGAAAGATCTTGGGGACGCCTCTTTTATATTAGGGATCCAGATACATCGAGATCGCTCTCGGGGTATTCTTGGATTATCACAAAAGAGCTATATCGATAAGGTACTTAAAAGGTTTGGCATGCAAGATTGCAGACCAGGTGACACCCCTGTTGCTAAAGGAGACAAGTTTAGTCTCAATCAGTGCCCTAAAGGTAACCTTGAAATTCAGGAAATGCAGAAGATTCCTTATGCTTCGGCTGTAGGAAGTCTAATGTATGCTCAGGTATGTACGCGTCCGGATATTGCGTACATTGTTGGGATGTTAGGCAGATACTTAAGCAACCCTGGTATGGATCATTGGATAGCAGTCAAAAGGGTTATGAGGTATCTTCAGAAAACAAAAGATTACATGCTCACATACAGAAAATCAGAAAAATTAGAGGTCATTGGGTATTCGGATTCTGATTTTGCTGGATGCCAAGATAGCAGAAAGTCTACATCAGGCTACATTTATATGTTAGCAGGAGGAGCTATATCATGGAAAAGTGTCAAACAAATACTAGTAGCTTCCTCCACTATGGCAGCAGAATTTGTAGCTTGCTATGAGGCATCCAATCAGGGATTATGGCTGCGAAATTTTGTCACGGGACTGCATATTTTGGAAAATGTTGAAAGACCACTAAGGCTATATTGTGACAATAAATCTGCAGTAATGTATTCCAATAACAACAGGAGCTCAACTAAGTCAAAACATATTGACATTAAGTTCCTGGTTGTGAAAGAAAGGGTACAGAGTGGACAGATATCCATAGAGCACATTGGGACAAACTCCATGATAGCTGATCCTCTTACTAAGGGATTGCCACCTAAGGTCTTTCATGAGCATACTGCTCATATGGGTGTGGTATTATTTGAGGATATTATGTTTTAGTGGGAGTTTGTATTTGTGGTGCTTTATGTTTGGTTGTATTGTCTGATCAGAATAAAGTATTCAGTTAAGACACTCTGTTACATTATGTTTGGTTTTGACCTCACTAAAGAGGACCAGTTGAAAATAGACATGTACTGATCACATTGCATGTAATTTTCATGCTGCACATCCATGATTGATCTATGTCGTTTGATTGTATTGGTATATGTGACCATTGATGGGTCGAGTCACGATAAATGTGACGAAGGCCGCTTTGATCCTATATTGATATAGTCAATGGACGAGATTGTTTGGAAATACCTTTTCAGTGATAGCAATTTTTGAGCTCATAAGGTTATACACAATTTAAGGAATCATATGGTACCCAAGTGGGAGATTGTTGGATTTAATCTAATAAATCTATTTGTGGGCACATATGATTAATCAATGTGTATTGCTATCTTTCAGGATAACCCACTAAAGTGATCAATTAAGTTGGGTTAATGAGTATTTAAATATAATCATGGGGTTATATGTGCAGATACCAGGTTGTAATTGTGATTTATTGAGGGGCTAAATTACAAAATTACAACATCTATAAATAAGGGGTTATGGTCCCTAACCTAGGATTACATTCTCTAATTCTCTACACCCCCATCTAGCTAGAGAAATTTGGATTTAGAGAAACCCTAAGGTTAGAAGATCCAAAACCCATCTCAAGGTTCATCCATGGATTTAGGTATAAGCTTCTGCTCTTTTGATTTTGTTAATCTCTTTGAATTAATCATGGCTATATGGTTTTTAGATCTCAAGTTTTATGATGTAGATCTAACATAGTAAATAAAGATAAACTTCATACTGTAATCTAAGATCTTCCAAGTAATATTTTAAAATTTGTATGGTTGAAGTCAAGCGTTGACGGGATCTAGTTCCGAACAGTATCCCCACGACCATAGATCCAGCGTCATCATACATCAATTTCTCTATAATAAGCCTCTATAATAATGGGATAATTCAAGTAATTTATTGTAGTAATCAAAACGAACTCACGGCCCTTTTGTTAAAACAAACCGTCCCTCGAAGGATATAAGTGAGGTTTGATAAAGAATAGCGAAGAAGATCAATCTAAGAGCAACTCTCCTCGCTAATACGGTCTGAAATTGTTAGTCTAAAGTGTAGACCCAAAGTCGAAACTGGAGCTAGAATCAAGAAGACGAAGAAAAAAATCGAGAAAACAGGAGGAGGCCTGCACGGTCGACCGCGGCGGTCGACCATGAATGTACACAGAGCTGGGTAGAGCCTGGAGCAAAAGACGGTCGACCGCACAAATCTTTGTAATGGATTTTGGTATCGGATTTTGGTTCGGTCGACCGCCGCGGTCAACCGTGGATACCCTGTAGGATTTTTTAGGCTCTGTTGTTTGATACGGTCGACCGTCATGGTCGACTGCGATACTTGCGCGGTCGACCGTCACGATCGACCGCGACGCAGTCAGCCAGTTTCCTTATCTGTTTTAGATTCTATTTCTTCCAGGACTCTATATATACCTAAACGTTTTTAGGGCTTGAAAGAACACAAAAAAGAGAGCTTTTTGACTGTAGAAAAGAGAGAATCTCAGAGAGATAAAACCCTAGTTTGAGAGCTTGTATTTCTTCTTCAATTAATAAAAGAATTGTGTGGTGTGGCTCCCTAGGACGTATGCACGTTTGCCGAACCTCGTTAAATCTGGTGTGTTCATCTCCTTTACTCTTTTACAAGTTTTGATCTAATTTGTGATGAATTTTTTACTTTCCTATTTTCAACACAAGGTCCGGAAGGGTAAGGGTTCGATTGGTTGTTTTGAATCCCCAACAACTGGTATCAGAGCTTCATTCAACAATTTGTGTGAAAGCCATGGCAGAGGAAAACAAATCAAAGATCGAGAAGTTTGACGGTTCAGACTTTGCCTACTGGAAGTCGTAGATGAGGGACTATCTATACCAAAAGGACTCGTATCGCCCGTTGATGGGCAAGGAGAAGGGACAAAAGAAAGATGAGTCAGATGGTGATTAGGAGATACTGAATAGGAAGGCTCTAGGGCTAATCCGGTTGTCGCTCGCCAAATCAGTAGCCCACAACATATTAAAGGAGAAGACGATGGTAGGGCTTATAGAAGCGCTCGTGAAGATGTACGAGCAACCATCGGCAGCAAACAAGGTGCATCTCGTCAAAACTCTTTTCAACCTTAAGATGGCAGAAGGACGGTCCTTCACGATGCACCTCAGCGAGTTCAACACGATTGTTGATCAGCTTATCTCCGTAGACATCACGTTTGATGACGAAGTGCAGGCCCTATTGTTACTATCGCAGTTGCCAGATAGTTGGGCAGGTTGTGTGACAACAATCAGCAATTCGACGGGGAAGAAAAAGTTGAAGCTGAGTGAGGTGGTTAACATGATTCTATCTGAGGACGTTAGAAGGAAATCGTCTGAATCAGAAGGTTCAGGTTCAGCTCTAAGTTTCGAATAGAGAGGCAGAAGCCAGAAGAAAGGAAACCAGAACAGGAATCGATCAAAATCAGTAAAGAAGAGGTCGAACTTGAGGTTAGGCCTATCAAAGGGAAGTGTTAGAACTGCGACCAGGAGGGCCATATGTCTCCAGTCTGCAAGAGTATAAAGAAGGATGCGGGTGAGCAGCAGGCTTATATCGTGCAGGATGCCTTGATTCTTGCTATGGACAGCGACTCGGATTCTTAGGTCATCGACTCAGGAGCCTCTTTCCACGCCACTGCTAACAGGAAGCTTCTTCAGAATTATGTAGCAGGGGACTTTAGAAAAGTGTATTTGGGGAATAACGAGCTATGTAATATTATTGGAAAGGGTGAAGTGCAGATTCAGATGAAGGGCTCTAAGTGGACCGTGAAGAACGTGAGACACTTGTCGAAGATGAAGAGGAATCTTGTTTTGGTGGGACAGCTTAGAGCAGAAGGCTATGTTTCGACATTCATAGGGGATTCGTGGAGAATCTCCAATGGTATGATGATAGTTGCTTGAGGCAACAAACTCGGAACTCTCTACCTCACCCTACATGCGAGTGACACCCTCTCAATTACAGCTGGCAGAGAGAGTACAGATCTGTGACACAACATGCTAGGGCACATGAGCGAAAAGGGGATGAAGATCTTACATTCACAGGGAAAACTAAACGGTATCGACTCCGTGGAAGTCGAGGTTTGTGAAGACTGCATCTTTGGGAAACAGAAGAGGGTTAGTTTCCAGAAGGGTGGAAGGCCACCTAAGGCTCAGTGAAGACTGCATCTTTGGGAAACAGAAGAGGGTTAGTTTCCAGAAGGGTGGAAGGCCACCTAAGGCTCAGAAGCTAGAGTTGATTCATACAGATGTATGGGGTCCAGCCAGTGTGTCTTCTTTTGGTGGTTTGAGATATTATGTCACTTTCATCGACGATCACTCGAGGAAGGTGTGGGTCTACTTCATGAAGCACAAGTCAGAGATGTTCGGAGTCTTCAAGAAGTGAAAGGTCATGGTGGAGAACGAGACAGATCTGAAGGTGAAGTGTCTGAGATCAGACAATGGTAGAGAATATGAACTAGAGGAGTTCAAGAGGTTCTATGCTACGAATGAGATTCGATTAGAGAGGACTACTCCAGGAACGCCGCAGCAGAACGACATTACAGAGAGGATGAACAGAACCTTGACAGAGCATGCCAGGAGCATACGATTATATGCAGGTCTGCCTAAGATATTTTGGGCGGATGCGGTGCATACGGCAACTTACCTTATTATCACGGCTCATCAGTTCCATTAGATTTTGAAATTCCAGAGGAGGTTTGTAGTGGCAAGAAGGACAATCTCTCACACCTGCGGGTATTTAGTTGTGTGGCTTATGTTCATATCAGTGACCACGTCAGGGATAAGCTAGAGGCTAAGTCACAAAAGTGCACATTCATTGGATACGGCATTGATGAGTTCAGGTATCGTCTTTGGGATGAGAAATGAAGATCATCAGAAGCAGGGACGTGATATTAAATGAGGAGGTGATGTACAAGAATAGGAAAAATGCCAATGATAGCCAAAGCAGTGGGAGCAGCACTTTGGATGCAGGTAGACCCGAGTACATGGATATAGAGGAATTTCCAGATAGGGGTGATGATATTTGTTCTGACCACAGAACGGAGGAGGCTCCAGGTGCAAAAGAAACTACCCAGGGTATGGAGCTTAGGAGGTCATCCAGGGTACCCAAACCAAATCCCATATATCTTTCATCTCTTGACTACTTATTGTTGACAGATAGCGATGAGCCGGAGTGCTATGAAGATGCAATGCAAGTGAGTGAATCTCAGCAGTGGGAGCATGCGATGCAGGAGGAGATGAATTCTCTACTCACTAATGAGACATGGGAGTTAACCCAGCTACCTGCACAGAAAAAGGTCTTACATAACAAATAAGTCTACCGGGTCAAGCAAGAGAGTGATGGAAGTAAGAGATTCAAGGCCAGATTAGTAGTGAAGGGGTTTCAACAGCGGGAAGGAGTAGACTACACGGAGATATTTTTCCCTGCTGTGAAGCTCACAACCATCAGAGTGGTGTTAAGTTTGGTAGCTACAGAAGATCTCTTTCTTAAGCAGTTAGATGTGAAGACTGTCTTTTTTCATGGTAACTTGGATGAAGAAATCTACATGAAGCAGCCTGTTGGCTTCATTAAAGAAGGAAATGAAGAGATGGTGTGCAAGCTCAAGAAGAGCTTATATGGCTTGAAACAAGCTCCGAGACAGTGGTATAAGAAGTTTGATAACTTCATACAAAACAATGGCTACAGAAGATGCAATTCAGATCATTGCTGTTATTTCAAAAGGTTCGAGTCTAGCTTCATTATCTTGTTATTATATGTTGATGATATGTTGGTAGAATGACCGTGTTTAGAAGATATAAACAGTTTGAAGAAGTAGCTAATAAAGGAATTTGCAATGAAAGATCTGGGTGTAGCAAAGCAGATTCTAGGGATATGAATCAGTAGGGATAAAGCTGAAGGGACGTTGAGATTGAGTCAAGCTGAATACATTGAGAAGATACTTCAGAGGTTTAATATGCAGGATGCTAAAATTGTTAGCACGCTCCTTGGAAGTTAGTTCAAGTTATCTGAGGAGCAATCGCCTAAGACAGATGCAGATAGAGAGTATATGAGCAGGGTGCCATATTCTTCGGCCATTGGGAGTCTCATGTACGCGATTGTTTGACGAGGCCGGACATCACCCATGCAGTGAGAGTTGTGAGCAGGTTTGCAAGCAATCCAGGAAAGCAGCATTGGGAGGCCGTAAAGTGGATAATATGGTACTTGAGAGGAACAACGAACAAGCCACTTTGTTTCAGGAGGAAGGAGTTGGTGCTGCAGGGATACGTGGATGCGGACTTTGCCGGTGATCATGATACGAGGTGAAGCATCACGGGGTATGTTATACCTTAGCGTCGACAGCAGTGAGCTGGGCCTCACGTCTGCAGAAGATTATAATTTTGTCTACAGCCGAGGCTGAGTATGTCGCGGTGACTGAAGCAAGCAAGGAGATGATTTGGTTGAACGAGTGTTTGGAAGAGTTAGATCTGAAGCAAGAGAGAGGAGTTATTTATTGTGATAGCCAGAACGCTATACATCTTGCCAAGAATCCAGTATATTATGCCAGAATGAAGCATATCAACGTAAAATACTATTTTATACGCTCGCTAGTTGAAGACGGAAAGTTACATTTGATGAAGATTTTGGGGAGTCAAAATCCGACAGACATGTTGATGAAGGCAGTCACCATTGAGAAACTGGAGTTGTGCGCAACTTCAGTTAGCTTTCACGAGTAGAAGACGAAGGCAGAGCCATACTACGAGGATCGATGAGATCGTCGAAAAATTGTTGATTGAAGAAATGTTTTTCTGGGGAGGAGAAGATACATGCGAAGAAGGGGAGAGTTCGAGTGAGCTCGCTGATGGTATTTTGGTCTCCAAGTGGGAGATTATTAGTCTAAAGTGTAGACCCAAAGTTAAAATCGAAACTGGAATCAAGAAGACGAAGAAAAAATCGAGAAAACAGGAGGAGGCCTGCACAGTCGACCGCGAACGTGCACAGAGCTGGGTAGAGCCTGGAGCTGAAGGCGATCGACCGTGGTGGTCGACCGCACAAATCTCTGTAATGGATTTTGATCTCGGGTTTTGGTTCGGTCGACCGCTGCGGTCGACCGTGATACCTGCACGGTCGACCGTCACGGTTGACCGCGACGCAATCAGCCAGTTTCCTTATATGTTTTGGATTCTATTTCTTCCAGGACTCTATATATACCTAAACGTTTTTAGGGCTTGAAAGAACACGAAAAAGAGCTTTTTGACTATAGAAAAGAGAGAGAATCTCAGAGAGCTAAAACCTAGTTTGAGAGCTTGTATTTTTTCTCCAATTAAAAAAGAATTGTGTGGTGTGGCTCCCGAGGACGTAGGCACGTTTGCCGAACCTCGTTAAATCTAGTGTGTTCATCTCCTTTACTCTTTTACAAGTTTTGATCTAATTTGTGGTGAATTTCCTACTTTCCTACTTTCAACACAAGGTCCGGAAGGGGAATGGTTCGATTGATTGTTTCGAATCCCTAACACGAAGATGTTGTGCGCGATGAGTTAGAGTTCAACGAGTCTCTAGGGAATAAAAAACTCTCTTCAAGATCTCTCAATATCAAACCGTAGAACTTCTCCTCTTTTCTCTCTTTCTTTCTATGATATTCTCTCATAATTAGGTCAGGAAAAAGATATATCAGACATGGTAGAAGTTAGAGAATATATAAATCAATAAACATGTATGATTAAATTTGAAAAACTACAATCTAGTGCTTTTACCATGTATGGTGACTCTCGACCATTGATGGTGTTAAGAGACCCATCGGTGATATTGAAGTCTTTGGACATTTGCACCATTGATGTATCATAGAGCTATCGATGGTCACTACTCACAATCGTACATGTCTTGTACTTGTATTTACCTGTACGATAACATCTCAAACAAATATTAGTATCAAATGAGGGTTTATTATTACTCATATAAGAGCTATTGCATGGACAACGTCTTAATATAGAGGGATTGATATGGACTTATTGAAGATTTGAGGGAGTAATATCTATATAACCCTTTAAATAAATTCCTGATTTACGGTGCATCACATTCATGTTCTATTCTTCCTCTTCTTATCTCTTTTTCAGTCAAAACATTCATTTTAGCGTTTTAGTATTCTCATTGCCCGAGGTCTACCAAGTTATTTTATTTTGCAAGTTGCTCCTTGGGAAGGAATGGGTAATGATAATCTTGCAAAGGCAAAGAGTAGTTTCCTGCTCAAATCTATTGGTTGTTATTAACATACATGTACCAGAGACGGATTGGCATCCTCTACTCATCAATAGTGGCTCCTAATATTTTCTAATGCATCTCCACCTTTCATTTTGTGGGACCATCTTTCATTGTGTGCTTATCCACAAAATGAAAGGTTGGGATGCATTAGCAAATGTTAGGAGCCATTATTGATGAGTAGAGGATCCCAATCCACCAGAGACACGTGGGCCCGAGTCCAATAAGAAACTTTAGACATGTTTCCTTCTGGATTTATTGGTGTTTAATTTGGACAACTATTGAAGGATCTTGCTCCAAACCTGAGTTAATTGTGTGAATATTTGCAATTTATATTATTCCATGATTTCTTTCGATCTCTATGCATGGTTAAAGCACAAACAATGCAATAACACAAGTAACCTAAAGTCTCATTAATTTTTTAACTAATTCAATGATTCAAGCTAAACCACAAATAATAATAAAAAATTATTCTATTATAAAACGCAGAATGCTGGCATAAGAGTCTTTAAAATTAATACCTAAAGATAACCAAATACAAGGTCCGAGGTCTTTCCAAGCGGGTTACAAATTCAGCCTATATAAACGTGGTCTATGAGTTCAGGCCCATCTCTGTATCCGAACAAAAAGATGATGAAGAAATTTTCAAAATAAACTCATTCTTAATTTATTCCCAAAATTCGATCCTATTCTAACTTTATTACGAAAATCGACCCACTTTCTCGTCACGTCAGTATCGTGGCCAGAAAGTGGGTCAATTTTTTTTAATCGCGATCCTATTTAGTCGGGGTTGGCAACCCCGACTAATTAGGATGTTGCTCTCAATTTGGCAGCTAAATTAGTAGGGGTTCGAAACCCCGACTAATTTAGCTATTGCGAAAATGATCTAGTTTGGAAACCTTGACCATTTTGAAATGCCTAATTCGATATGATCACGGTTCCTAACCTCGACCATTTAGCAGAGAGTTTATCCCACGCTAGAAATTGTCGGGGTTGGGAAACCCGACCATTTCGCGTGCACGAAATGGTTGGGATTCCCAACCCTGATATTTGTCAGAGACCCTCTAGCCCATACTCAGCTAGAAAATCTCACTCCTGCTAATACATATCAATCCACAAGTTTAACATCAACTCTTGGTACACATTAATCAATCCACAATCAATTTCAAACACAAATAAACACATATCTTTTTAAACACAAATAAACACATACCAATCCATAATCAATTTCAAACGTAACATTCAATTCACTTACTAAAAATCCATAATCAATCGGATACATAACATTCAAATGTAACATTTAATTTAAAACATAAACATCATATGAAGTATATCGAAATTTAACAAATATTTACAACTCCATTTCCTCTCCCTCTCCCTCTTTTTCCTCTCCCCCTTCCCCGTTCACCTTCAACATGAGCTCAGATGATCTCAACGTCCGGTTGTGTGTGAACTTGTGAGCGCATAACATCCTCATCGACTTGAACATGCTGCGAACATCTGGCTTGAGCTTGTTGTGAGCCTCTAACTTCATCATGTGCATGACTTGAGCCTGCTCCCGTGTGTCCTCGGACCCGGCAACGCTCGTACCCTATGAGACGTTCCTTACGTCCATCACGTTTTGCATTACGCGTCCTCCTAAGAGCGGACTGAATCTTTCCTATAATGCGAATGAACGCGCTCCTCGCCCCTTGCTCGGTAGTCGTTCTCTATGCATCATATGAAATAGAAGTAACCTCATCGAGTTCTTGTACCTATACGATAAAAAGCGAAAGAGGATTATTAGCAAGTGGATGATAATAAAATAATAATTACAAAATAATTGTATATTTTGTCTATACACTTACCAGCTCTCTCCTAACTGGACCTCTCGGTATGTACTCCTTGGGTGCTTTGTTCTCCCGAAATATCCATCGGTGAGTAATCCCCCAATACCATCGTAAGTACACACCTAGGTCAAGTGTGTCAGCCCTCGCCATCACTACAGTCTCCTCCCTCAACTCCCAATTCTGAATGTAAGCATGATGAATTAATTCCTAATTTGCATGATGTGCTCCTTTTCTAGGATTTCACTTTATTCTTTCTACAGGATCTGGAATATGTTGCTTTAATCCAAATTATCGGAGCACACGGTCAGGTACGTGCAATTAGGACTCGAGTACGCCATATATCTTAACCTTCCCTGCAAATATCTGGTAGTGACTCTAAAGTCAGTTCATAGGGAATCCACTTCACCTATAAAGAAGATTAAGTAAATTTACATATCAGTAACAAATGATATATTGATTGAATATATTTGGATATTATGATTTTATACATGTTCATCCTCCATTTAATCAAGCTCATTCCAGTAGAAGTTTTCATGACCCTTTGGGGAGGTTTGCCAAGATCTAGAAACATTCCATCTATTTTATATACAATGGGTTAGTATAGATTAAAATAAATGTATAAAATTACATGTAATCATATCTATTACGAACTTATATACCTGCATCCTAGCGGAATCTGGCCATCGAGAGCGTGGGTCTCTCTTAAATCTGGTGTTCCCAAATGCAATCGCTCGCATGACCATATTTGCAGCAAAGTGAGGCAACCCTTGAATTCTTTATTTTGTACGAGTGCCACTTTTATCATATCCCTATACAAATAAGCTAACACTACACTCCCCCAGGATAACTCTCCACACTTCTCAAGATTCTCAAGAAGTAGCAACCATCTCACATGCATCGTATCCTTAGTGGAATCCGAAAATAGAATAGTACCAATCATATGAAGTATATATGCACGGGCATAGCTCTTGATGATCTCATCAGGCGCATCGATCGGTACATTCATATAATTATTTCTTAACCATTCGAGCTTGATCTTTCCATCCTTCCTAGTAGGAGCTTGACCCAGCAATCGTTCACACACTCCTATCCAGTTGAAGTCATCGGAACCCGTAACAACATCTCCATCCACTCTGAGGCCAAGTAAAACCCCAACATCCTGCAATGTAATCATCGACTCTCCTTAGTGCAAGTCAAATGTACTTGTCTCGGGCTTCCATCGTTCAACCAATATTATCAAGAGAGCTCAATCAAGTCTTACCCATTTAATTTGTGAACACTCAAAAAAGCTTGCTTGACGAACATAATATTAGACCTGTGGATCCGTCAAATCCCAACTCGAATGTGCACAAGTATGATAAACAATAGTAATACTAGGGGCCTGCATATATAATTGAATGCAAGAAAAAAATCACTCCTAATTTTCACTGTTCTCGACCTCCACAACGGCGAAGGCCAAAGGAAATAAGTCACCATCTATATCTACTCCTGTAGCAACAAGCAATACACCATTATATTTATCATATAAGTGTGTGCCATCAATGCTAAGAACTGGCTGATAAAATTTAAATTCCTCGATCGAATGACCAAATACCCAAAATACAGAGGTGAATTGATGAACTTTCGGATTGATCTCTTTGTTTATGAGTTTGTATTTAAATCCAAGATTGCTTCTTTTGATCGCATCAAGATATTGAGGTAGTGTCGTGTTAGACTTCTCCCAATCACTAAATGTTCTATTCATCACAATTCTCCATAAATTCCATGCTTTATTATACGATATATCAATGAACTTCGTGTTGGCCTCTTTGTTTTGATGATGTTTAACAAACAATTTACCACTAATGTTGTTTGTCTAGTATTTGTGTTTTCTTATTTATTATAGACAAACAACGTATTGGAGGATGGATGGAATTACGCATTCACGATCATATCTAATGGAGGTTGGCGGAATTGTGGAGTGAAGTTTATGCAATTCAAAGTTAAAGATTCAAGTTCAAGCTTCATCCGCAAGTGTACCAAGATAGAGTTTTGTTGAAGATCACAAGCTTGGGTAATTTAGTTTAGGAGTATATATTATGTGTGTTAAGTACTTTAAGCTTAATATCATATACACACACATTTTATTGGTTTCTATGTATGTATATATAGTTATATATATTTGTACACATTTTGGATTTTGGTTTATCCACAAACAAAGTTTTTACAAGCATATAAATAAATATTTATATTCATACATGTTTGTTTTTATGTGGATAAGTTGGTTTGGTTTAATTTTATAGATATGAAATAAAAATATATTCATATACATACTCATATGTTTCATATTCTATTGTATTTGTAAAAATTCTGTATTCATTGTTTATAAACTTCATAACAATAGTTTATATCTCTCAAGTCTACAAAATCATTTTGTAATATTTCTAAACATGATTAAGCTAAACTGTCAAAATTCGTATGTTTACATTTTTATGTTTTGGACTATTTTGCAAAATGATGATATTTTTCATTTGGGAGGTCCTTTCTAAAAACCAGTTTTTGTAACATGTGTATTATCATGTCTACAATCATTTCCTTATTTTTATATTTTTTAGAATTTATTTAATATTTTTAAACAGGGTTTTAAAATCAGAAAATCAACTTTCAAACATGTTTTCTTATATGTCAGTTTACGGTCGACCACCACGGTCGACCGCGCATTTGTTTTTAACCTGTGGAGCCAACAACAACTTTCGCGGTCGACCGCCACGGTCGACTGTCAGCTCAAAAATTCCCACGGTCGACCGCCACGGTCGACCGTCAAAGTTTCTGGAATTTTCTGAGCCTCGAAAGTGGCTCGCGGTCGACTGCGAGATTTTCACGGTCGGCCGCGAGATTTTCACGGTCGATCGTCGTTCACTCCAACGGTCATTTTGTACAGAATCTGATTTTCGATTCTGTTGGTTTTTTGATCATTTCTGTTGGGCTTTTAGCTGAGGTTTTGGGAGGGTATAAATACCCCATTGATCTCAGTTCTCATGGAAATCCAAGAAGTTTTTAAACAAGAGTTTAACAAGGGTTTAAGTTTTTTTAGTGTTTGTTTAAAAGAGTTTTGTTTGTGAAGAAGTTTTACACAAATGAAAGAGATCATCTGCATTTTTTGGGCTTCATTTTAATCTATCTCTCCATCTTGTTTTTCAGAGAAGAATTTCTAAACTCAATACTAGTTTTGTATTAATTCTTTGTTGTTTATTATTTTCATTAAGCTAGTATTTTCAATTGAGTTTAGTTGATTTGATTTCACTCATTGTTTACACACACTCACTTGAGCTTATTGTATTTGTATACATTGTATATTTGGGTTGGAGAGAGTTGTAACAATTGAGTATGAGCTTTTATTGTGTTCTCATCCACATTAGAGAATAATCATTTATTGTAATTGTGTTTATTGTGAGATTTACTTTGTAATACACTTGTACACCGATAGAAGTGTGTGGCGAGAGTCGGGGATCGTCCCAAGAGGAGTAGCGTCAGTTGACGAACCTAGGGAGAGGTTGTATCCGAGCACTTGAGGGAGACACGTCTAGTTTAACACTTGAGAGGGTGTAGAGTGGGATTACAAGTGTATGTTAGTTGTAGAGTTTTCAGTAAACTAGAAAACCATATTGTATGGTGTAAACATTATTCGGGTAAACATAAAAAATTCGGTTGTGATAGTGGAGATCTCCTCGAGGTGAGGAGCGGAGACGTAGGTCAAGTGATTAGACCGAACTCCGTGATCATATCGTTTTGTTTGTGATTGCATTGGCGTTCTTATTCTTGTATTCATATCTTATGTCACCTTTGTGTATTGCTCTTCATATTGCCCTATCTCTTTTGTAGATTGTTTATTTTACCATTGTGTTAATTTATATATCCTTCCTCATATATTTGTAATATCTCATTGCTAGGATATATTCATTTGTTCATATTGCTTATTCTTGCTCATAATCAGTTGTATATCTATCTTGTAAGAATATATTTTTTAATTAGTTTTAATTGACATAAAATCGGATTAGATTAGCATAAGACCCTAATCACACCCCTCTAGGGTCTAACACTTTGTATCTAGCATTCTCTCAATTATATTACCAGAAGTTAGTTCAAGCTTCTTCTTTAATTTTGGCATAATCAACTGCGCTATGTAAGAGGCAGATGCACCACTGTGATCTTGCTCTAATATCAGATTGCTACATGTGTGAACACCGCAGTATTCTGTGATCCTAAAATGCCCATTATGTTTCTTACCGGTAAATGCATATAACTTCCTTTGTGTATTCATAAAATAGATTGCATCATAACTTGTGCGATTGCTTTTAACTTTCTTGAATTTAACATTCTTTTTGATTGAGTAATCACGAATAGCATCAACCAATTGGTCCTTAGTCTTGAATAAATCACCAACCCTGAAAGGGACATCATCAACTCCTCTATGAGTTAAACTTTGACCAATGCACATATCTTGTACTATGAAAGAACGAATCCACTCATCATCTTCAAACTCGTCGGGGGGTGGTTCTTCGTACTCAATATATTCATTATTAATATAAGCCTCATCAGGCCAATCCGGATTCTCTTCAACATCTTTACTCATAAATTGCATGCTATCAATTGGTGCACTATCTTGCTCTTCACCTTCAGAGTCGTTGCTTCTTTCATCCTCTTCAATTATTGCCCCTCTTAACGGCCTCATATTTTCATAAGGGGTTTCATTGTTCATGACATTTGACATTCCACCAAATGAAGGTGCACTTGGATACTGAAATTGAGTTCGCTCCATTTCACTAGAAGAAGAAAGAAAACCATCAGACTCAACTCTCAAATTTAACATGCGTGAGAATTCTTCTGGAGGTTTGAATATTTAGCACGAACTATATGACAACTTTTTAATAAATAATTCTACCGTTGGTTACGACTTGCTCAAATTAAACATAATACTCATATGATGATCAATTGAGATCTCAACTGTGGATGTTCTATCAGTAGTTATGGGCCAATTGTATATTATTTTTAGTCGGTATTCTCGTGGGTCAATTTCTGTAACTCAGTGTAATTCCTTAACCAAGTCACAGTAACTATATGATTTTGAGATCATTAATGGCGTCGTTACCCCTTCGACATACATTGACATATTATTCATTCCATAATTAATTTTCCTACCATAAGAGAAAGAAATAAAAATCATATTGTTCAACCTATGCAAAAGAAGATTATATCATTTAAATGCAAAAAGTTTTAAAAAAATATTATTAGGGCATCGAATAAGAGAGGAAAACCCAAGATGCAAATAATCTCATATAAATTTGACTAAAAACCTTAAACCCAAAATTGAAAATCTTAAATCCTAGAATTGAGCATTTTATGCCCTAGAAGTTTAATTTTAATTACAAGAATCAACACACAAAACATTTGAACCACCAAAAATAGAGTGGTTGATAATAAATTTCAAACCATAGAAATTCATTTTTGAGAGAAAACTCTAGATTTTTACATGTTAAAAGAGGAGAGAAGGAATGGAAATTACCCTAGAAATCTTAAGTAAACTTTCATGACAAATTTCGAGCACAAAATGAGGTTGAAATTGAGATGAGTTGTAGCAGAACGAGAGAGCAACGAAGTTGGAGAAGACAGTTGTTGGGGATGACACCCTAATGACAGCAAGAAAAGAGAGACAAAACAACAGAGAAAGAACACCAAGATTTAACGAGGTTCGGCAAACTTGCTTACGTCCTCAGGAGCCACACAATAATTTCTTTATTATCAAATAAATTTTACAAGCTTGTAAAGAGCAGATCTCAAACTCCTTGAGATCTCTCAATAAAAAAATCACAACTGTAGAAATCGCTACAGTGATCATGAGAATTTTCTCCTAAAATTCTCCGCTCAAAAAGCTATAGGAGTCGTGCGAATTTTTCTTTTGAAAAATCGCTGCTGCCGCTACAGTTCTCTGGAGAAGATGCGCTGAAAATCTCAACAATTTCTTGTGAACATGGTTCCATTTTATAGGGAAACCTAGGTCAAAGACAGGCTGTCTTTTAGCCTTTTCTACGAGTTCGCCTGCGAGCGCGCCTGTTTGAGAGCTCTCCTGGATAGCTCCTTCGTCTGAACTGGTCTACGCCTGTGCTTGGAGCTTGCCTGCACTGGCAGCTCGTTTACACCTGGAGCTCACCTGCATGCTGAGCTTGCCTGAACTGCTTGAGCTCGCCTACATGCTGAGCTCACTTGAACTGTTTGAGCTCACCTGATTTCATCACTTAGCGAATTTTCGCTTGGTGTGCTTGTTCTAAGGTTTGGGTCTACACCCTAAAACCACAATCTCCCACTTAGGACCAAACCATCATTGACAAGCTCTCTTAACAAGCATCTTTCTTAAAGTGTGACTCTGCCTTCATCTCCTATGCGTGAAGGCCAATTGAAGTTGCGCACAACTCCAGTTTTTGAATAGTCACTATTTTTGTTAACATATCTGGATTCTTACTCCTTTGGATCTTCTCCAGTATTAACATATCATCTTCCAACAAAGATCTTTTGAAGTGGTAACGAAGCCTAATATGCTTGGTTCTAGAGTGAAATACGGAATTCTTAGCCAAGTGTATCGTACTTTGACTATCACTATGCAAGACATTCCTCTCATGTTTGAGTCCCAGCTCAGTTAACAAGCCTTGAAGCTATATCATCTCTTTATTGGCTTCAATCACTGTTACATACTTAGCCTTTGCAGTGGATAGAGTGATAATCTTCTGTATTTGTGACATCTAACTAATCGCTATAGTTCTAACAGTGAATATATAGCCGATGGTGCTTCTTCGATAATTGACTTCACCTCCAAAGTCTGCGTCTATGTAGCCTTGTACTTTTAGCTCTCCTTCACCAAAGTACAAACACTTTTCTGTAGTGCCTCGTAGATACCTCAAAATTCACTTGACTGCTTCCTAATGAGTTTTCCCAGGATTTAACATAAACCGGCTGACAACTCCCACTGTATGGCCAATGTCTGGTCTCGTACAGACCATAGCATACATCAGACTCCCAATGGCTGAGGCGTAAGGAACCTTAGCCATGAAATCTTTCTATTCCTCCATCTGAGGAGACTGATCCTTTGATAGGCGAAAATGACTAGCCAAGGGTGTTCTGACTGGCTTGGCGTCACCCATGTTGAATCTCTTCAAAACACGGTGGATGTACTCTGTCTGAGATAACTGCAAGAATCCTTTCTTCTTATCTCTCGTGATTTTCATTCCAAAGATCTTCTTAGCTGGACTCAAGTTCTTCATGTCAAACTCTTTTGATAGATGTTGTTTCAACTTCCTGATATCATCCATATTTGCACCTGCAACTAACATATCATCAACATACAACAGTAAGATGATATAACTGGATTCATATCTCTTGAAGTAGCAAACAATGGTCGGCATTGCACTTCTAGAAACCTTCATTGTGCATGAAGCCATCGAACTTACTTTCTGTACCACTGTCTTGGGGCTTGTTTCAAGCTATACAAACTCTTCTTAAGTTTGCACACCATTTTCTTCTTCTCTTCTTCCAGAAAACCTTCTGGTTAGTGCATGTATATCTCCTTATCTAAATCTCCATGAAAAAATACGGTCTTCACGTCCAATTGCTCAAGATGAAGATCTTCAATAGCTACAATACTCAGCACTGATCTGATAGTATTGAGCTTTACAATAGGAGCAAAAATGTCGGTGTAGTCAACTCCTTCTTTATGTTAGAATGCTTTGACAACTAGTCGAGCTTTGTATCTCTTAGAATCATCCTGCTCCTCTTTCATCTGATACACCCATTTGTTGTGTAGTGTCTTCTTCCTCATGGGTAACTCGGCTAGTTCCCATGTCTGGTTTGAGATCAGAGACTTCATCCCTTCTTTCATGATAAGCTCCCACTTGATAGCATCTCCAGTATGACATGTCTCATCATAGCATTTAGGCTCCCCTCCACCCGTCACCAACAGATAGTTCATGTATCTCCTGTTAGGCATAGGATGCCGAGAAGACATTCTCAACATAGGAGTAGGAGAATGTGGTGTGTCGGACTGCTGCGCACCACTTTGTTCAATGAGTTCTTCTGGCTAAGGACTTGCTGGATTTGGTTCCTCTGTGGAACTATTTGGGACATCATCTATATCCGCAAATATTGACTCATTCTGCTCTGAGTCACCGACATCTGTTTTATGCTTGTCCTTATTAATCACCTTTTCATTAAAGATCATATCTCTGCTACGAATCACTTTCTTGTTTTCATCATACCAAATGCGGTAACCAAACTCATCCTCCCTATAGACGATGAAGGTGCATTTCTTGGATTTGGGATCAAGCTTATTCCTGCCTTGATCACTGATATGCACATAAGCTACACAACGAAAACTTTTAGATGTGATAGTTTTACCTCCTTTTCGCACCATACCTCCTCTATTATTTTGTGCTCCAATAGAACCGATGAACCTCAGTTGATCAAGTAAGCTGTTGTGTTGATTGTTTCTACCCAGAACTATTTCGGTAGACCTGACTGTATACAAATGCTTCTGGCTCTTTCTGTCAACTTTCGGTTCATACGCTCAGCAACACCATTATGTTGAGGCATGCCGGGCGCGGTTCTCTCCATTCTGATCCCATGCTCATAGCAAAACTTCTTGAATACAGTGTCTTCATATTCACCACCATTATCGGTTCTGAGCATCTTTATCCTCAGACTCGTCTCATTCTCAACCATAGCTTTCCATCTCCTGAAAGCCTCAAACACTTTAGACTTATGCTTCAGAAAGTAAACCAATACTTTCCGAAAGTGATCATCGATGAAAGTCACGAAGTAGTGTTTCCCACCAATGGATGAGATGGTTGTTAGTCCCCAAACGTCAGAATGAACAAACTCTAGCCTTTCCTTCTTTGGGGTTCTGCCACTTGTCTGAAAGGTAACTCTCTTCTGCTTTCCAAGTATGTAATCTTCGCACATGTCTATCTCCACTGACTGTAGACCTGAAAGTTTTCCCTTCAAGTGTATGATCTTCATCCCCTTCTCACTCATGTGGCTAAGTCTCTAGTGCCATAAATTTAAAGTTTCATTGCTTGCTACAACTACGATCGAACAACGTGCAACTGCTGTCATGTAGAGGGTGCCACTTTTCTTGCCTCAATCAATCGTCGTAGAGACTTTTGAAATCTTCCAATCATCACCATGGAAGATCGTAGTGTAGCCTTCGTTAGCCAGCTGGCCTACTGAGATTAAGTTCTTTCTCAGGTCGGGAATATGTCTGACTACCTTCAGCTCCCAAACTGATCCGTTCAACTTAATCTTCACTACACATTTGCCAACAATAGCACACGGTTGATCATCACTAAGATATACATATCTAAGGTTTCCGGGGACATACTTCTCAAAGAATTCTTTCTGAGAAGTAGCATGAAATGATGCTCCAGAATCTAACACCTAAGACTCCACCTTGCTCTCTAAAGAGCATATCAATGCATCATCATCTCCTTCTGAGGTGGAAGTAACATTTGCCTCTGCTTTCGCCTCCTTTTCCATCTGTGCACTCTTGCACTGATTTTTGTAATGCCCGATTTTTCCACAATTCCAACACTCAATAGTCTTCGAGCCATGGGAATTACTGGGATTCCTGGATTTGGACCTCCTGTCTTTTGATCTATCTCGGTAGTTTGATCTATCGCGACCATTCCCTCTGGTTGAATTTCTTCCTCTTGACTTTGTATGCAATACTGAATAGGTTGACGATTCACCCGACTCTCTCCGTCGGATCTCTACACTGAGAACTAGATCATGAACATCGTCAAATTTTAACTTGTTGCTTCCTGACGAGCTACTCACAGCCGTGACAGAAGCATTCTAGCTTTCTGGTAAGGAAGACAAAAGTATAAATGCTCGTACTTCTTCGTCAAATTCAATTCCAACTAAACTCAACTGGGTCGTGACTGTGTTGAGTTCATTGAGATGTTGAGCTACCGACGCGCCTTCTGTCATTCGTAGATTGAACAAACACCTCATCAAGTGAATTTTATTTGAGGCAGATGGCTTCTCATACATATTAAAGAGTGCTGCCATAAGACCTGTCATGGTCTTTTCTTTGGCAATGTTGAAGGTAACATTACGGGTTTGCGTCAATCGAATAAACCTTGAGGGCTTGTCTGTCTAGAAGATTTCAATCTTCTTCCTTCATACCCTTTGGCTTCTTTCCTGAAGAGGTTGATACAGATTCTTTTGGTTCAGATAATTCTTTATCTGCATCTTCCAAAACCCGAAATCCGTGCCATCAAACTTCTCTAGTCTCACCTTTTCTTAATCTGCTGCCATTGCGTCCACTCGAATCTGACTTCCTCAGAATCGTTTTTGGGCTCTGATAGCAGTTGTTGGGGATGATACCCTAATGACAGCAAGAAAAGAGAGACAAAACAATAGAGAAAGAACACCAAGATTTAACGAGGTTCGACAAACTTTTCTATGTCCTCGGGAGCCACACAATAATTTTTTTATTATCAAAGAAAATTTACA
This sequence comes from Asparagus officinalis, assembly GCF_001876935.1. Lineage (NCBI taxonomy): Eukaryota > Viridiplantae > Streptophyta > Magnoliopsida > Asparagales > Asparagaceae > Asparagus > Asparagus officinalis. The sequence continues at coordinate 119,217 of NW_017972828.1, read as the reverse complement.
AGCTTGCAAAAAGCAGATCTCAAACTCCTTGAGATCTCTCAATCAAAAAAATCACAACTGTAGAAATTGCTACAGTAATCATGAGAATTTTCTCCTGAAAATTCTCCGTTCAAAAAGCTACAGGAGTCGTGCGAATTTTTCTTTTGGAAAATCGCCACCGCGCCACCGCCGCTACAGTTCTCTAGAGAAGATGCGCTGAAAATCTCAGCAATTTCTCGTGAACAGGGTTCCCTTTTATAGGGAAACCCTAGGTCAAAGACAAGCTGTCTTTTGGCCTTTTCTGCGAGTTCGCCTGCGAGCTCGCCTGGATAGCTCCTTTGCTTGAACTGGTCTTCGCCCGTGCTTGGAGCTTGTCTGCACTGGTAGCTCGCTTACACCTGGAGCTCGTCTGCATGCTAAGCTCGCCTGTATGCTGCAGCTGGGAGAGATGGGGTTGGGAGAGAAGGGTTTCAGTTAGTTTATATAAGGGGGTGAGACCCAGAATAAGTAGTCGGGGTTGACAACCCCGACTATTGTGTGACCTAGCTTGTGCCTGGAGCTCGCCTGCACTGGTAGCTCGCTTGCACCTGGAGCTCGTCTGCATGCTACGGCTGGGAGAGAAGGGTTTCAGTTAGTTTATATAAGGGGGTGGGACCTAGAATAAGTAGTCGGGGTTGGCAACCCTGACTATTGTGTGACCTAGCCAAGTTCCCACTTTTCAAACTTGGGCTTGACCACTCTTTGCTAAATGGTCGGAGTTGAGAGCCCCGACCATTTCGAATTAGGCATTTCGAAATGGTTGATGTTTCCAACCCCAACAAATTTAAATATGTGCTAAATTAGTCGGAGTTTCGAACCCCGACTAATTTAGCTGTCAAACTATTAAAGGGTTGTGGGCAAGCTCATAATTAGTCGGGGTTTGTAACCCTAACTAATTAGAACGGAGGTTTTTTTAAATCAACCCACTTTCTTGCCACGATACTGACGTGACGAGAAAGTAGGTCGATTTTCGTAATAAATTTTCAAGAGGGTCGAATTTTGAGGACAAGGTTGGTTTTTGGAGTTGGTTGGTTGGTTGGTTGGTTTTTGGAGTTGCTAATATGGTCTTTTGCATGTGACCTCTTTTGTTTTAATTTAGCTGATCGCACCATCTATGACATTCTATTCTTTCTCTCAGAATAAATAAATAAATAAATAAATAATAAAATAAAATAAACAATCCAACACAAATAATTTAAACTCTAGAAAAATTCTTTGTTGGAAAGAAGGAAAAGAAAAGTCAAATTGCTTCTTGAGAGAGATTTGAGCCAAATCCTCATTTTCACTTAGTAACACGTGTTACAATATGATCAATTTGATTCAAGCTGGTAAGGACTAGAAGAGCAGTAAATGAGAAGGACCCCAATCTGGAGCCAGAGAAGCAAAATTTTAGTTACAGACCCAAGTAAATGAAGATCAATAAAAAAATTTTGACATAATTTTTTAGTTTACATTAAAACTTGCATGTTCAACTGAATGCAAATGAACTCAAACGCGCTACAGATAGCTTCACACTTGAGCAACTAAACCTTTCTTTTCTTGGTTTTATACCCTCCAGAAGCGTAGACCCTTAGCCTCGAAAGTATTCTCCTTTCACATACTCTTAACACTAGCGAATGATACAGTTTTCGATCTTTCACAGAAGAACGTATTCTCAACCTACTCTCATCATCTTCCAAAGTGTTCGGTCCATAAAAAGTCTCCCTCATATCAGCTAGAGATTTAAGAGCATTACGGACATCTCTCGTCAGCAATAACTCATTGATCTTCTCTGCTCCAATACTGCAATTATTTCTAGTGATATTGATCAATTTGATCAAGTTTGTAGAATCAATGGCCTCGACAAAAAAATCTACCATACAATTCAATTTCTCATATGCATACTCTGGGAGAAAAACGATGTATACAAGAACTATAAGCTCTATCTGCGGCTCCCCATTAAAGGAAATCTCAAAGTACTCAGAGTTCTCACTTGTGCAGCCTGAATAATTTAGCCTTCTCCATAATGAAACCCTTGATCTAATATAGCGACTGGAGAATGAGGAAGAGCAATGTTTCAGGACAAGGTTGAGATCGATGTTCACGATGTCAAATGTGTTGTCAGGTTCAGTGAAACCATATCTGTGAAGTAATGCGGCATTTCCCATAATACCGTAAGTGTTGAAAACCTGAAAGCAAAAACCAAATAGTCTTAAGTACTAGGGTATCAACGTTGGCTAGTACCACTTAATACCTTATTGTTTCACACACTTTACACTTATATGCCCTCCTCACTTGTTTTTGCAACATTTATGTACTCTACGTTGTCTAAAATTGGCATATAGCACTCTCCATTATGCAAACGTGAAAATTTTCACCTGAATGTTCTCATATGAGGTTCACATGCTAATTGATTCCTACCGTCGTATGAGAATAATCGGGTGAGAATTTTCATGTTTGCATGACAGAGAGGGTACTAATGTGCTAATTTTACACAATTTAGGGTATACGAATGCTGCAATAAACAAGTGAGCGTATGTAAGTGCAAAAAAAAGTGAAATTATAAGGTATTTAAGGGCAATTGTAGCCATTAAAGCTATACAACAAATGAGCGGAGGATTGCCTTATGTTTGCTTTCTGTTACTTGTCAATGTACCTCTTTAGTCATACTTTACACAAGACAGCTTCACAGAGAAGAGATAATGTTTAAATTTTTAATAGTCTAAAGGTTATTTTAAGGAGAGGTAGTGACAAGGTTCCATGAAAATCAATCTGACTATTCACTATATACAACAGGGGCAACTAGTTATCGCTTTTATCTTTGAATGAAGACATGTGAAGTAGTTGTCATCCAAAGCTTTTACCGACAAATTAGTGCTCACTCTCGGTACCTGGTCATCACACCTGGTTTAGGGATTCTGGATTACTCATTCACTTGGATTTGCCTTTGATTTGTAATGGTGTTCCCAAACACTAGAACCAAACCGTATTAATGCCTAATGGTTCAAACGCACCTATTCTCACATTGGTAACTCATTGTTTCTCACAATATGTTTTTCATGTTCCGTCTCAGTTCAACTTGCTATCTGTCAACAAGTTCACAAAATGATTAGATTGTTGTTGAAATTCTGTTTCCTATGCTTGTGGTTTTACGAGATCTAGAGGTAAGGAAGTCAATTGGAGCCCGTGAGATATGGAATGAGTTACATCATTACAGTCAACCACCAATAATTAATAAAAAAAGAAAACAGTCCAACTTTGGACCTGTTGAGTAAAGCTGTAAATTCACAAGTTTTATTATTATTATTATTATTCAAGTTTGCGATGCTTGTCCTCTAACAAAAGAACCATGTTTCGTTTCCTGGTCAAGCTTGAATAAAGTTGCTTATGGTTTCCACTTTCCATCTTGTTTATTGTAATATACAGAGAGGATATATTAAAGCACGACCACATCGTCCTGGAACATAAAAGTTTAAGGATTTCATCATTGTTGATGACTTCTCAAAGTGCAGTCCTATGCACATACCCTCGAATCTAACAAGTATTTTAAGTCTGCCGGCTCCTTGCTAACAATTTAAACAAACGAAGACAAACATAGTACTAAGTTTCTATCAAATCTTGTGCAATTTTTATTTCATCCATGGCACTAAACAATAATACTTTAACATGCACAACAAAATGATGTGATCAAGTCTAAGCATCATCTCTCGGGGGTTCACGCCTTCGATCCCAAGAAGGTTTGGCTTTTGAAGTTATGAGGAGAGTGTATAACGATACATATTTAATAAATGATTTACCACTCCCATACACCCAGAAAACACAACATAAACTCCTGTTGGAAACTCAAGCTACCTAAGACCACGTTGTTAGTATGCTCATAATAAGGAGAGCAGAACAAACTTTAATAAAAAAGTATTCAACTTGTAAAAAAGTCATCATCTCTAAAGCTATGTGTGTTTTTCAGAGAGATCTTTCCACAAATCGGGTTCTCTTGATTTCAAATAGTTTTTACCAATCCTACTGTAGAAGATAAGAGCCATCCACCTCTAGTCATGGCACTAACATCTAACCATATACTGCTTTACCAGAAGAAAAAACAAGAGCTATCCACCTCATTTATGCTTACCCCCATCCATCAATATGTGACGAGACAACTCACAGTACAAACACCATTCATGTTCTAACTAACCAAGTAATAATGAGGTTTGAAGCAAGAATCATTGTGCGCATTTATCCTACTCACAACGATAATACGTTTTTTTCCTACTAGTAACTAGCATATGATGTGCAACACTTGACTTCCAACAAAATTGGTGCCTTTGATACATCTAGAGACGACACCCTTGCCCATGCATGTTCTACACCAACAAATTTCTAAAAGGGTTAATTATAGAAAACCCCTTGAACTTTGGAAGAGTTGAATTAAACTCCCTCAACTATTTTTTCTTCCACTAAACCCCCTAAACTTTAGGGGTTATTGCACATAACCCTCTTTAACTTTTTATTCCACTAAATGTTACCTGAAAATTTTTCATTTTGTCCTCATATTAGCACTATCAACTCTAACGGGTCACTGGGTAAGCACATGCCAAAGAAAAAAGGACGAAAAATCTTTCTTAGTCCCAAAATATACTCTTTTAAGAAAAATAGGTAGCTTTTTGGGACTAAGGGATTACTTTCATCTTTTTCTTTGCACATGCTTGCCACATGAGACGTTAGAATCGATGGTGCTATTTTGGAGATTAAATGATATATTTTTATGTGAAATTTAGTGGACTGAAATAGTTTATGGCGGTTATGAACAACAGAACAAGAACCCCAAAAGTTC